>NC_057795.1:635509436-635755096 GCF_018294505.1 Triticum aestivum | reverse complement strand
GTCCCTTGGCCAAGGCAGTCGCCGCGCCGCCGCCGGAGGGCGGGCCCGCCGCGCCGCTAGGCCAGATCGGCCGCGCCACCCATGCCACGGGGCGCCGCACCACCCCCACGGCGCAGGCAAGAGGGAGGACCCCCGCCACCACCGTCAGCCCCGGGCCATCGCCGGCGGCGTCCTTCGGGGGCGGTGGAGGGAGGGGAGGAAGGGAGGGGAGGAAGGGAGGGGAGGGGACCCCCGGCGGCTAGGGAACGAGATCCCGCCCGAGTCGCCCGAGCGGGGGCGGCGCGGGGGGGAGATGGGATGACCTGGAAAAACTCTCTGTTAACCCCAAGAGGTGTGTATTTTAGCGTGATGTTTTGGTAAATCTAAATGGAGTGATAAGAAAGAGTAACTTTTTTTTTGCTTTGGTAGGTAGTCAGGGTCGTATGTAGCTTTTACTTAAATATTACCGTAGACGACATTGGCATGTCAAAATAGTTTTGTTCAGGTTGGGAACCAACGAGGACTGAGACTGCTTGTGTGTGTGAAGTATGGTTGTATGTGCGAAAGGTTGTTGTTTCAGACGTTCAATATATTGAGCAACAGTGGCTTTTCACACAAATGGAGGCTTTATCACATGCTCATTTTGTCAAGCTAGCCATCACTTTGTGGGCTATTTGGTCGGCAAGGAGGAAGTCCATCCACGAGGGGATTTTTCAGAGTCCCCAATCACTTTTCTCATTCACCACCAGATTCATTGGAGAGCTAGAGAGTATTAAAGAAGGCAAACCGGCTGGGATACCAAGGACAGGAGGGGATATGCAACGTAGAACTCGTCCGAGAGCTCCTCCGGCATACCATGCAAAGCTTCATGTGGATGCGGCCGTGAGACCAGGGCGAGGTGGTTCAGCAGCAGTGGTATGCAGGGATGCCAAGGGGAACTACCTGGGTAGCACAGCCCTGGTGGTGCAAGGAGTGGACGACCCAATGATTTTAGAGTCGATAGCCTGCAGGGAGGCACTTTGTGCAGCTGAGGATCTTCTGTTGCAGAGTTTTGTGGTCGCGTCAGACGCAAAACAGGTGGTGAGAGACATTGCTGAAGGTTTCCACGGCAAACATGGCGCAATTATCAACAAGATCAAAGCCTATTCTACTGCTTTTTCCTGTAGTTTAATTTTTGAAAGTCGATACAGTAACGTAGAAGCTCACCGCCTAGCTAGATACGCTCTTAATATAGCACCTGGGCGTCATGTGTGGTTTGGCCAACCACATGATGTAAGCATTATCCCACTTTATGTGGAATTCGATCAATAAAGAATTGGCTTTCCCTCAAAAAAATTCAAGATAACAATTACATATGTATGTCCCTTTTAACAATCAAGTAAATAACTTGTAGAATATGTTAGACTTTCTTTCGAAGAATAATACCTCCTCGATCCTTAGTGCTAGATACTCCCTTCATTTTTATATACAAGGCCACAAACTCAAATAACAGGTACCAATGCAAAATTTAATGTCTGCTTTGAAAGTCAATTTTTTTTTTCGTTTACTGGGATCATTAATACCCCACATGCATGCAAGAAAACTGAGTGGAGGAAGTAGCTGACTATCATTATGACTGCATGCATGCAACTATTAAACATGTTGCTAGTACAAGAAAATATCATTAAATTTGCCTCGATTACTGTTGGTGGCCTTGTATAGATGCAAAACGTATATTTCATAGTGGCCTTGTATATAAAAATGGAGGGAGTACATCCGTTGTAGCGTCAAGTAATTCCGGATGGAGGAGTATATCTTAGTTTAATCAAAATTTCCAAGCTATTAGCTGAACCTCTTGGTGCAATGAGGCGAGCATAACTTTAACGTTGTAATTCAATGGAGCAGCAACGCACACTGATGCTTATAGTAGGGATGGGTCTCAGCCTAAATGATCCATTATCTACCAAATGGGAGTTTGGCCGGGGAGTCCCCCTTTTCGAAAAAAAAAATGAGAGTTTCGAGGGTCCTGAACATTCTGATCACGTGGAATACATTATCATGTTTCTTAATCAAGGGGATAAGTTCTAATCTTACCGCGCGCTGATCTACATACAAAATCGTAAACCTTTATAAAGGGGGTTCCAAATCATGCCTCCTGAAAATTAACATAAAAAATCCACTTCACTCCCAATATGCTATGCACGCATATCAAACAGCTTACTAATACTACACTGGTTCATCTCAAGAATAAAATGACAGCGACAGCGAGAGAATAATCTACATTCCATTGTGGCAAGTGACGGCTTGCAGACTACATAGAAAGAAGAACATAGATACACTGTGTCATTTCATGGCTAGTTTCAGCCTTTCAACAGTAAACAACTAGTGTACGAACAGTACTGTCTAATACTACTAGTACTAAACTGGTAGCTGAGCTAGAGGAGGAGCAAATCACAAGGTGACGACCCTTCAAACTCTCCAGACTATAAATAGTTTAAATCCCATCCCATCGTGGCAAGTAACGGCTTCCAGACTATAAGGAAGGAAGTACATTATATACACTGTGTCATTTTGAACACTAAGCAACTTGTGTACGAACAGTACAATCTAATACTAGTACACTCGTAGCTGAGCTAGAGGAGCATATCAGAAGATGAGGACACGCTTCAAACTCTCCAGCCTCACGCCGTGGTCCGGCCGGGCGGCAAGTAAAAAATTGAGAAGAAGAAGAACAAGACCCTGCGGCCTGCGGGTGTGGCTAGCTAGAGGCGGTGGGCAGTGACGAGGCCGTCGTTGAAGTTCTGGAGTAGCTCTTGAGGTCGTACCCGAAACTCGCAGTGCGGCGCTTCAGCCGTAGCACGGTGCGCCTCACCCTCCAGAACAGCTGCCTCACGGGCGCCGGCGCCTGCTGCCACGACCCCGACCCGCCGTGGCTCTTCCCCTCCGTCATCTTCCGGCTGCCAATGCTTCTCGCCATGCTGCTCTTCTTTCTTTCTTAATTAGGTAGGTAGCTTCTGGTCTGAGATGGAGGCACCGGGCTTCTCAGCAGCCGTTTATAAGCTCGCCGAATGGACGGAGCTCCGACGCGGACGGCGATGGCCGGCCGGGCCCGCCACCACTCACGCGCACTCACGGCTGACGAGAGAAATCCACTTTACACAACGATTAGCCCAAGGCAGAATCGCATTTGGGACATCTTTTCCCATTGCCACCCTACACTACACACCTACAGTCGAAACCGCTGCTAGTGGCTAGGCTTTCTTTCAGGTTGTGTTGTCTGCTGGTTTCCCCTGTAACAGACTACTAGCTCTGCACTTGCTTGGTTTCTCTAATGGAAATCGGAGGAGAAACTCTCTTTTACTCAAAAAAAAATACAGTTGAAACGGTCGACGCGGCATGGCGTGGCGATGGAATCTCTCTCCCATAAAAGGCAATGTAGAGCATCATAGGAGTGAGAGAGCCGGTGGAGGCCTCCTGTCTTGTCACAAACAAAAGAAATTTCCCTTGAGGCATCCATCGCATGCATGCTCAGGTTCGGATATCCCCCACTGCCGTTGTGGCCGTCCATATTACCGGAAAGATTAGCACGTAGGCAATACTCTTTATGTGTTAATAAAGCTATGTTGGAACCATGTAGTCGTGTTTAGTGACGACTCATATATCCGATCACGAAGATATGGTTCTTTGGGACAAATCTTCATCAGAAAAGAAGCAAAAGGAGAAGGAGAAGAAAGACGATGACTGCATCGTGACGCTTTACGCGCACGACCCTCGTGGCGCATATATCCATTGCTCAGTTTAGTTTGAGGATAAAGTGTCGGCTGCGAGTTCGCGATTGCAGTGACACACGCCACAACATAGAGCTAGCAGCAGTAAGCCATTTCAGCTTCTGTACAGACCTAGCTAGCATTTTCAACTTCTGTACAGGCCTAGTGATCAACAAACCCCTTCGTGTCAAAACAGCTTTGATGAAGAAATCCTCATATAAGCAGGTTAAAGAAAAAACACAATCAAAAAGATAGTGAAGGCCACCAACTCAACGCCAAGCAAGATTGCAGGGTCCGCCACACCTAACAAGAAGCTGCCGAGACTATCGAATGGAAATGGAACAACGCCGACTTGAAAACCCACTGAACACCATTGCACTGAACACACCAAACGGTCTCGGGAGAACTCGTCATCCTATCTTGACATAAACAATGTAACCAACATCAGAAGAACAGTGAAGATGAACCGACAAGTTAAAGCTCTTGCGATTGCGGCAGTGGCGGTGCCAGGAATTCGTCCATGTGTAGTCAGTTAAAAAATCGTGTAGTCATATGCATTTATTTATGATTTTTTTCTGAATGGTATATACTACTTATTGTATGGCGTTTTTCTAAAAAGTTGTGTAGTCATTTGACTACACAGGTCATGCATGGCTTCGCCACTGGATTGCGGTGGAACAAAGGTTCAAGCTTTTGATTCTGCTTTAGTTCTACCCGCGGGCCTAGCGATGGTAATAACAAAGCATATAGGATATAGCAATATCTACTCAACGACCAACTTTTTGACGTCCTGCTAACTTCTCTGGAAAGCAAAGAGTTAAAGACAGAGCACTAGTGTTTGAACTGATATGTATAGGAAGCCGCCCACGCAGCATAATTCAATTGGCTTCATTTGTCATCTATGATGACAGGTCTTCCGAGTCTCCTAGCTAAGGAGCCAAATAGTACGAGTGAACGTATTATGTAACAATAGACAATAGTAAGATCTAGAAAAAAAATAGATGATAAAAAATATTTGCCCCAAAAAACTGCTCTAGACTATTCTATCACTAGTAGAAAAACACCTAATAGTCCCGGTTCGTAAGGGCCTTTAGTCCCGGTTCATGAACCGGGACTAATGGGCCGTTACTAATACCTCCACCCATTAGTCCCGGTTCAAACAAGAACCGGGACCAATGTGCCTCCACGTGGCCCTGTGCACCGAGCCCAGTCAGGGGTCCTTTGGTCCCGGTTGGTGGCACCAACCGGGACCAAAAAGCATCCACGCGTCAGCATTTCATTGGTTGGGGTTTTTATTTTTATTTTTTGAAAGGAGGGGGGGATTGGGGGTTTTGGGGGGTTAATTTACGTGTTCCATATATTGTGTTAGCTAGCTAATTAATAGAGAGAAGTGTCCTCTCTTATATCCGTGCTTGGTCGACTCTACGTACTATATATACATAAGTGATCGAGAAAAACCATTCAATACAGAAGTTCATGCATACCGAGAGAAGTGATCGATCGACCTCTCTCCTTCTCCGAGAGATTGGTCGAACAACAAGTATCTGACGCTACTGGCTACATACATGCATGTACAATATGTATAAGATCTCTTATAATTACAATCCCCTAGCAATTGAAATCAATTTCCACATGGTATTCTCCGGCTTTATTGATGACGGGGTCAAGAAAGAATCCCGCTAATTCCTCTTGAATTGCTTTCATGCGATCTGGTTCTAGGAGTTCATTCCGCATCTGCCACGTCTAATTTGAAGATGGGGGTTAATTAATATATATATATGAATGAAACTCAACAGAAATGATGGTGTAATAAAATAAAATTATGAATATTATTGCTTACGCACTTCATATTGTCTTTGAGAGTAGCCCCGCTTGTTTTTCAAAGTCACGTTGTGGATGAACTCGCACACGTAGTATCCACAGAAATCATTCCCTTCTTCCTGCCACAAGCACTTTACGAGAAATAGAGGTCAATCAAACTGATAATGAAGCATTATAAATGGCATTGATGAAAGTATAGATATAAAATCAACGGGAGATGCGCGCAACTAGCTAGCCAGTAGTACTTACTCTCGGGTATGTATATCGCAGCTCCTTCGGCAGTCCCGGAGCTTCTGCGGTGAACTATTTCCAAACCCTACAAGACAAAGAAAATAATTATTATTACTTGAGATATCAGGAAATGAACAAAAAGTTGCCGATATGGTGCGATAATGATCGATTGAACTTACTTGCTGAGCATTTTAGTCATGTCCGCATAGGATTTGGGATCTTTCCGTCTCGAGTCTAAGACGGTTACTAGTCCACGCTCAAGCTTAATCTCCAGAAGAATATAGTGGTACCTGCCCACGCATGCATAACTCATCAATTACATTACTATAACCTCGCTCGAGTAATAAGGGAAACCGAATATGCACACGATAGTAACACTCACTTGCCGTTGTAAGGAAAGAGTATGGTATCTTTGTTTTGATTTTTTATCAATGATTATAGCACGTTGTCCTCGGCCTCTTTGATGTCCTTTTTAACCAGAAATTCATCTATGATATTTGTGTTAATGAACCCAATATCATAAATTTCTTGTTTTTTGCACTCGACGATCTTCAATCTGCATAATATATTAAGGATAATTAATTATAAATGCATGAAATGAAAGAGCGAGCTATATATAGAGACTTAATGACAGAAATAGTACTTACAGATAGGAGCAAAAGACCATTAGTTTATCGAGGGCCTTTTGATTGAAGAACGCGAAGAACTCATCAAATGGAACAGTCAACAGATCATTTGCAATGAGATCGTGCTCCTCTTTAATATGCAGATACAAAGCATTCTTACCCTCAGACTCTCTGCAGGTTTCCATGTACCAATTATGGAATCTTCGCATCATTGTTGTCAGAGATTTTTCATCTTTGACGAGAGGCTTCCCGTACTCGTATCTGTGTTCGTCCACCTCCAAAAAATCAGGAAGTGCATCGTCAGGCAGGTAATCGTCAAGATTGCCATAACCGGCCACCGTCCCCGGAGCATTAGACACATTGAGCGGGGGGCACGATTGCTGTGCTTGTTCGCCGAGCTGGGCAATTTTTTCCCCTTTGCTCGTTCTTTTGACCTTTTAGCACTGACAGTAGTTCCCGACCGCTGGGCTTGGAGATATGTCTGTTCAGTAATGCGCTCATAGTTGGTTCTCGGCGGAGACTTTGGTGGTTTCCTCAGGGCATCGATAGTACGCTTTGCTTTCACCGGATCTACCTTCTCCTCCGGAGGTGGATGTCTCTTTGCTTTCACCCCTTCAAAGAACTCCTTCACGTGGGTCCGCACAATCGTATCGTTTTCCTCCTCGGACCTCTCGTACGGTAACTTCTCTAGAGGCTTGAGAGATGATGGACCGTATTTGTATTGCCTCCCGCCTCTGGTTGTGCTGCTAGACGCCGGAGCAGACGGAGCGGCTGTTGCGTCTGTCTTCTTTCGTGCTTGCTTACGAGGCGGAGGAGAAGGAGTACGACACGCCTAAGCAGCCGGGGCGGCGGCGGGTCTCTTCCGCCCTTGCTGGCGAGGCGGAGAAGGGGGATGCTGCTGGCTGCTCGGGAGCGTCGGCGCAGGCGGAGAAGGAGACGGAGTGCCGCCATGCGCCAGAGAAGGAGGTGGAGTGCCGCCACGCGTGCCCTGATCGTCACTCACCGGAGGAGGAGGCGGTGGAGGAGGCGGAGTGCCCTGACTCGCCGGAGCAGGAGGAGGAGGCGGAGGCGTCCAGTTCAGAAGGTTGATGAGCTCCTTCTTCCATAGGCATGGAGTCTTCAGAGCAAAACCCAGCCTAGTCTCCCCTTCATCGGTAGGGTGGTCAAGCACGAGGTCCTCAAATCCCTCCGTTATTTCATCCACCATCACTTTAGCATATCCTTTTGGAATCGGCTGGCAGTGATAAGTTGTGCCGGGTCCACTAGGATAAACTTGGCCAACAGCCGCCTTGACCTTCAAATTCATCCATCGCGCCATCATGTGGCAATTTTGAGACTCCGTGATACCATCCACGGGATAGCTGGCAGGAGCCGTCAAGACATGCTCCGGCTGAAGCAGCTCGGTGGAAGCCACGCTGCTTCTCCGCTGAGATGGCGGGGTAGCTTCGGGGGAAGCTTCGGCAGGTCGTTTGCTGTGATCTGCTGCTTCTCGTTCCTCTTCTTGATCCTCTAGCCCCATTACCCTTTCGTGCAGCGCCTGCAGTTGGTCCTGCTCCAGTTTCTTCCTCCTCTCGTGGGTTTTGTAACCCCCTGCGTCCGGAAAACCAACCTTCCATGGAATGGATCCTGGCATGCCTCGTGTCCGTCCAGGGTGCTCAGGATTCCCAAGGGCCATTGTGAGCTCGTCCTTCTCCCTGTTTGGAAGGAACGTCCCTCGCTGCGCTGCATCGATATAGTGTCGAAGGTTCTTGACCGGTATTTCCAGTTGCTCGTCCGTCCACTGGCAAAACCCTGTTACAGGGTCCAAGGTTCTGCCAGACCCGAAGAACCAAGTCCGGCAACGGCCTGGCCATCTCATTGTCTCTTGTTTGATCCCTTTTTCAAGCAGATCATTCTCAGCCTTGGACCACTTAGGCCAGGCTTGCAGGTAGCCACCTGACCCCGTGCGATGGTGAAGCATCTTCTTCGCAGCATTTTTCTTGTTTGTCTCCGACATCTTCTTACTCTTTTCCGATGTCTTGTGGGCCACAAATGCGGGCCAGTGATCTTTGATCTTCTCATATTTGCCGATGAATTCTGGTGTCTTTTTATTTTTGACAAACTGGTTCAGCTCTTTCCTCCACCTCCTCATTAGGGTTGCCATCTTCTTAAGAGTACAAGACTTGATTAATTCCTCTTTAAATGGCTTCTCCGGATCCTCCTCTGGCGGTAGGGTGAAATTTTCCTTCAGCTCAGTCCAAAGATATTCCTTCTGCATATCATTGACATAAGACACCTCAGGGTCTTCCTCCTTAGGCTTATACCGTTGTTGGATGCTGATCGGGATCTTCTCCCTAACAAGAACCCCGCACAGAGCAGAAAATGCCTTCCTTGTCCGGATGGGTTCGATCGGTTCGCCGTCGGGCGCGATTTCTATGATCTCAAACTTTTCATCTGAGCTCAACTTTTTCTTCGGGCCTCGTCTCCTTACCGAAGTTGTGCTCGATCCGGAGGGCTAGAAATTATAAGGAAGAAAGACGAGAGTAACTAATATGTGTAAATATACCAAAACAATGGAAGCATCAATTAACTAGTCAGCACGGGCTTAACTAATATATATACCTGGCCGGGCTCGGTTCGGTCACCCAAGCAGTCAGCACGATCTCCTTCTTGTACCTCCATTGTGTCACCGGAGCCATCATGAACATAGTCATGTTCTTGTACCGGCATTAATGGGCCGAAGCCATCATGAACATAGCCCTCTTCTTCACCCTGTTCTTCCAGCTGACCAACGGTGTCGAGGAGAAATGACGCAACTTCATCCCTTCCATTTGCGATTATGTCCCTCAATATCGCTTTTGTTTCTTCGTCTCGGCAGTGCTCCATAGTTTCTGCAAATATTTACAACATGTCAATTATTATTCAAACATGGTACAGATGGATATATATATATATATATATATATATATTAGTGGCAAACGTAGAACTAGCCAGCTAATCACAATAAGAAATCATGTTAGTGGCCTCGACGCTGCTTCTCTAGGGTTTGGGGTCACCTCGACACAACAACGCTTCAAAGGTTTGGGGTGGCCTTGACGACAACGCTCTTTTAACTTGGTAAATTTGGGTGGCCTCGAGAGAGTTAATTTGTCGCGTAGGGGCGCGGCGGGAGGGGGTAGGAGACCAACATCGTTTTCTCTCTAGGGGTTGGGTGTCCTCGAGAGTTTTGGTCGAGCGAGAGGGCTGAGGGGGGGTATATATATCGACCGCCCCTCATGTCGAAGTTATCTCGAGGGGGTTATATCGACAACGACCGACGAGAAAGGAAAATAATTAAGGAAAAGGAAGAAAAGAGGAAGAAGGAAGAAGGAAGAAGAAGAAAAAAAAGAGGAGAAGAAGAAAGGAATAGAGGAGAAGAAGAAAAAATAGAAAAATTTCTATTTTTTCTTCTTCTCCTCTATTCCTTTCTTCTTCTCCTCTTCTTTTTCTTCTTTTTTCCTCTTCTTATTTATTTCTCCTCTTCTTCCTCTCCTCTTCTTCATCTTCTTATTTTCCTTTTTCCTCTCATTCTTTTTCTTCTTCTTTCTTCCTTCTTCCTTCTTCCTCTTTTCTTCCTTTTCCTTATTTTACTTTAAATTTCTCCTCTACACTAACCTAAAATGCACTAACCTAAAATCGATATCTACTAACAACCTAAATAAAAAATTAATACATATATGAAAAAACATATATAAACAAAAAATGCTATGAACATTATATTCATACATACATATATATATAGCCACATCCATTCATCATATATATAGCTACCACACACATATATACATTATATATATGAAAAAATGCAATGAACAAAAAAATACACTTATGAAAAAAATACTATGAACATGTACACATATATATATACACATACAAACACATATACACACAAAAAATGCAAAAAATTGCAGGGTGGCGGGGGAGGCGCGCGGCGGCCGCGTAGGGCAGGGGCGGCGCGCGCCGGCCGCACAGGGCAGGGGCGGCGGCGCGGCGGCCGCGCACGGACAGGGGCGGCGCGCGGTGGCCGCGTAGGGGCGCGGGACGGGAGGGGCGCGGGAGCAGGCTGTGCTCACAGGGGGCGGCGGCGACGGCGCAGGCGAGCAGCCTGACAGCGTCGGTGGCGGCGGCGACGGCAAGGTGGGGCAGGGGCGTCGGGCGGCAACGGCGACGACGAGGAGCAGGGGCACGTCGGGGGAGAATTGGGCGATTTGGCCGGAAACTGCTAAGTGTTTGCTTATATAGAAAACCCTTTAGTCCCGGTTGGTGGCACCAACCGGGACTAATGCACCCTTTGGTCCCGGTTGGTGCCACTAACCGGGACCAAAGGCCTCTTTTTCGGCAGCCCAAAGGGCGGGAACCGGCGGCCTTTGGTCCCGGTTGGTGGCACCAACCGGGACTAATGCCCCTGTGCTGCCCGCCTCGGGGCTAAAGTTTAGTCCTACCTCGCTAGTTGAGAGGGGCGCGCAGTGGTTTATAAGCCCCACTGCCGCACCCCTCTCGAGCTCCTCTCCACCACAGGCTTTCGGGCCTACTTGCTATTGCTTTGTCTGATGGGCCTTCTGGGCCTACTGCGGGCCTGAATCCTGGCCCATAGTAGGGTTTCTAGTCGTATTCAGGCCGTGGGGGCCCAGTAGGAGGCATTTTTTTTGTTTTTTGTTTTCTTTACTCATTGTTGCTATATTTATTTATTTTCCAGTTTTTTTCTTTTGTTTTCTGCATTATTTATTTTCTTTTGTTTTTTGCTTTATTTTTTAATTGTTTTTGCTTTTAGTTTTAGGAAAATTATAAACTTTCTGTTAGTGCCATTAGTTTTCAAATTTGAAAACACTTTTTTTGTTTTTTTGTTTTCTTTCTTGCTTTATTTATTTTATTTTGTTTCTACTTACAACAAAATACTTATTGTTGTTTTTTTCTTTTGTTTTCTGCATTATTTATTTTCTTTTGTTTTTTGCTTTATTTTTTAATTGTTTTTGCTTTTAGTTTTAGGAAAATTATAAACTTTCTGTTAGTGCCATTAGTTTTCAAATTTGAAAACACTTTTTTTGTTTTTTGTTTTCTTTCTTGCTTTATTTATTTTATTTTGTTTCTACTTACAACAAAATACTTATTGTTGTTTTTTTCTTTTGTTTTCTGCATTATTTATTTTCTTTTGTTTTTTGCTTTATTTTTTAATTGTTTTTGCTTTTAGTTTTAGGAAAATTATAAACTTTCTGTTAGTGCCATTAGTTTTCAAATTTGAAAACACTTTTTTTGTTTTTTTGTTTTCTTTCTTGCTTTATTTATTTTATTTTGTTTCTACTTACAACAAAATACTTATTGTTGCTATTTTTAATTATTACGAGGGCCGAACCATAAGACATTAAAGCATTTCAAATGAACTCTGAAAAAGTTGAAAGTTGGCATGGTATCATAAATTGACCCACATAGCATGTGCATGTACAAAACGGACAATGGTATCATACTCGTCAGTTACAAAGTTGGCATGGTATCATCATAATAGTTGCGGGAGAAAGTCTTCACTTTTTCTTCGCTTGTGTCATTTGCTTATTGCGCCGTAACCATGGATAATCTTCATCGTTTATCAGGATGCTGGGGTCAGCCTTGACTTTGAAGGGAGGAATTTCATGAAACTTTTCATAATCTTCAGACATGTCTGTCTTGTCCTCCACTCCCACGATGTCCCTTTTTCCTGAAAGAACTATGTGGCGCTTTGGCTCATCGTATGATGTATTCGCTTCCTTATCTTTTCTCTTTCTCGGTCTGGTAGACATGTCCTTCACATAGATAACCTGTGCCACATCATTGGCTAGGACGAACGGTTCGTCAGTGTACCCAAGATTTTTCAGATCCACTGTTGTCATTCCGTACTGTGGGTCTACCTGTACCCCGCCTCCTGACAGATTGACCCATTTGCACTTAAACAAAGGGACCTTAAAATCATGTCCGTAGTCAAGTTCCCATATGTCCACTATGTAACCATAATATGTGTCCTTTCCCCTCTCGGTTGTTGCATCAAAGCGGACACCGCTGTTTTGGTTGGTGCTCTTTTGATCTTGGTCAATCGTGTAAAATGTATTCCCGTTTATCTCGTATCCTTTCCAAATCAATACAGTCAAAGATGGTCCCCTGGACAACAAGTACAGCTCATCACAAACAGTGTTGTCACCTCTGATACGTGCTTCCAACCAACTGCTGAAAGTCCTGATGTGTTCACATGTAATCCAGTCGTCGCACTGCTCCGGCTGTTTGGAGCGCAGACTGTTCTTGTGTTCATCGACATACGGGGTCACCAAGGTAGAGTTCTGTAGAACTGTGTAGTGTGCTTGAGACCAAGAATATCCGTCCCTGCATATTATTGAGTCCCTTCCAAGCGTGCCTTTTCCAGTCAGTCTCCCCTCATACCGCGATTTAGGGAGACCTATCTTCTTAAGGCCAGGAATGAAGTCAACACAAAACCCGATGACATCCTCTGTTTGATGGCCCATGGAGATGCTTCCTTCTGGCCTAGCGCGGTTACGGACATATTTCTTTAGGACTCCCATGAACCTCTCAAAGGGGTACATATTGTGTAGAAATACGGGGCCCAGAATGACAATCTCGTCAACTAGATGAACTAGGACGTGCGTCATGATATTGAAGAAGGATGGTGGGAACACCAGCTCGAAACTGACAAGACATTGCACCACATCACTCCTTAGCCTTGGTATGATTTCTGGATCGATCACCTTCTGAGAGATTGCATTGAGGAATGCACATAGCTTCACAATGGCTAATCGGACGTTTTCCGGTAGAAGCCCCCTCAATGCAACCGGAAGCAGTTGCGTCATAATCACGTGGCAGTCATGAGACTTTAGGTTCTGAAACTTTTTCTCTGCCATATTTATTATTCCTTTTATATTAGACGAGAAGCCAGTCGGGACCTTCATACTAAGCAGGCATTCAAAGAAGATTTCCTTCTCTTCTTTGGTAAGAGCATAGCTGGCAGGACCTTCATACTGCTTTGGAGGCATGCCGTCTTTTTCGTGCAAACGTTGTAGGTCCTCCCGTGCCTCAGCTGTATCTTTTGTCTTCCCATACACGCCCAAGAAGCCTAGCAGATTCACGCAAAGGTTCTTCGTCACGTGCATCACGTCGATCGAAGAGCGGACCTCTAGGTCTTTCCAGTAGGGTAGGTCCCAAAATATAGATTTCTTCTTCCACATGGGTGCGTGTCCCCCAGCGTCACTCGGAACAGCTAGTGCGCCGGGACCCTTTCCAAAGATTACGTGTAAATCATTGACCATAGCAAGTACGTGATCACCGGTACGCATGGCGGGCTTCTTCCGGTGATCTGCCTCGCCTTTGAAATGCTTGCCTTTCTTTCGACATTGATGGTTGGTCGGAAGAAATCGACGATGGCCCAGGTACACATTCTTCCTGCAGCTTGCCAGGTATATACTATCGGTGTCAAGTAAACAGTGCGTGCATGCGTGGTATCCCTTGTTTGTCTGTCCTGAAAGGTTACTGAGAGCGGGCCAATCGTTGATGGTCACGAACAGCAACGCCTTTAGGTTAAATTCCTCCTGTTTGTGCTCATCCCACGTACGTACACCGTTTCCATTCCACAGCTGTAAAAGTTCTTCAACTAATGGCCTTAGGTACACATCAATGTCGTTGCCGGGTTGCTTAGGGCCTTGGATGAGAACTGGCATCATAATGAACTTCGCTTCATGCACATCCAAGGAGGAAGGTTATACATACATAGAGTCACGGGCCAGGTGCTGTGATTGCTGCTCTGCTCCCCGAAAGGATTAATGCCATCCGCGCTTAAAGCAAACCATACGTTCCTTGGCTCACTTGCAAACTCATCCCAGTACTTTCTCTCGATTTTTCTCCACTGCGACCCGTCAGCGGGTGCTCTCAACTTCCCGTCTTTCTTACGGTCCTCACTATGCCATCACATCAACTTGGCATGCTCTCTGTTTCTGAACAGACGTTTCAACCGTGGTATTATAGGAGCATACCACATCACCTTCGCAGGAATCCTCTTCCTGGGGGGCTCGCCGTCAACATCACCAGGGTCATCTCGTCTGATCTTATACCGTAATGCACCGCATACCGTGCATGCGTTCAAATCCTTGTACGCACCGCGGAAGAGGATGCAGTCATTAGGGCATGCATGTATCTTCTGCACCTCCAATCCTAGAGGGCATACGACCTTCTTTGCTGCGTATGTACTGTCGAGCAATTCGTTATCCTTTGGAAGCTTCTTCTTCAATATTTTCAGTAGCTTCTCAAATCCTTTGTCAGGCACAGCATTCTCTTCCTTCCACTGCAGCAATTCCAGTACGATACCGAGCTTTGTGTTGCCATATTCGCAATTGGGGTACCCCTTTTTTGTGGTCCTCTAACACGCGATCGAACTTCAGCTTCTCCTTTTGACTTTCGCATTGCGTCCTTGCATCGACAATGACCGGCGGAGATCATCATCATCGGGCACATCGTCTGGTTCCTCTTGATCTTCAGCAGCTTCGCCCGTTGCAGCATCATCGTGCACATCGTCTGGTTCCTCTTGATCTTCAGTAGCATCACCGTATTCAGGGGGCACATAGTTGTCATCGTATTCTTCTTCTTCGTCGTCTTCCATCATAACCCCTATTTCTCCGTGCCTCGTCCAAACATTATAGTGTGGCATGAAACCCTTGTAAAGCAGGTGGGTGTGGAGGATTTTCCGGTCAGAGCAAGACTTCGTATTCCCACATATAGGGCATGCACAACACATAAAACCATTCTGCTTGTTTGCCTCAGCCACGTCGAGAAAATCATGCACGCCCTTAATGTACTCGGAGGTGTGTCTTGAACCGTACATCCATTGCCGGTTCATCTGCGTGCATTATATATAATTAAGTGTGTCAAAAATCATTACAGAACATCATGAATAGATAATTAAGTGACCAAATTAATAGAAGTTCATCATCACATTAAAACCAAAGTACATACATAGTTCTCATCTAACAACATAAAGCTCTGCAGAGCATCTAAATTAATTAAACCATACATTGAAACTATGTAAAACATTTCAATGCGAAAACAAATGCGATCATAATCGCAACCAATGTAACAACTGATCCAATGGCATAATGATACCAAGCCTCGGTATGAATGGCATATTTTCTAATCTTTCTAATCTTCAAGCGCATTGCATCCATCTTGATCTTGTGATCATCGACGACATCCGCAACATGCAACTCCAATATCATCTTCTCCTCCTCAATTTTTCTAATTTTTTCCTTCTACAAATTGTTTTCTTCTTCAACTAAATTTAATCTCTCGACAATAGGGTCGGTTGGAATTTCCGGTTCAACAACCTCCTAGATAAATAAAATCTATGTCACGTTGGTCGGCATAATTGTGATAAACAATAAATGAACCAATAGTTATGAAAAGATAATATATACCACATCTGAATCATAGACAGGATGAGGGCCAACGGGGGCGGATACCAAAACCATCGCACTATATAAGATGCAATAATAAAAGTAAGAAAATTATACAAGTATCTATATAGATATACAAGTAAGATTTTTTTTCCTTTCAGAAAGAAGATAAGAACAAGAGGCTTTTTCCGGAACCCGAACAACAACTTTCCATATATAAATCTTTACCTCCGGACCATTCCGGAACTCCTCGTGACGTCCGGGATCTCATCCGGGACTCCGAACAACATTCGGTAACCACATACAAACTTCCTTTATAACCCTAGCGTCATCAAACCTTAAGTGTGTAGACCCTACGGGTTCGGAAACCATGCAGACATGACCGAGACGTTCTCCGGTCAATAACCAACAGCGGGATCTGGATACCCATGTTGGCTCCCACATGTTCCACGATGATCTCATCGGATGAACCACGATGTCAAGGACTCAATCGATCCCGTATACAATTCCCTTTGTCTAGCGGTATTGTACTTGCCCGAGATTCGATAGTCGGTATGCTGATACCTTGTTCAATCTCGTTACCGGCAAGTCTCTTTACTCGTTCCATAACACATCATCCCGTGAACAACCCCTTGGTCACATTGTGCACATTATGATGATGTCCTACCGAGTGGGCCCAGAGATACCTCTCCGTTAACCGCAGTGACAAATCCCAGTCTCGATTCGTGCCAACCCAACAGACACTTTCGGAGATACCTGTAGTGCACCTTTATAGCCACCCAGTTATGTTGTGACGTTTGGTACACCCAAAGCATTCCTACGGTATCCGGGAGTTGCACAATCTCATGGTCTAAGGAAATGATACTTGACATTAGAAAAGCTTTAGCATACGAACTACACGATCTTTGTGCTAGGCTTCAGATTGGGTCTTGTCCATCACATCATTCTCCTAATGATGTGATCCCGTTATCAACGACATCCAATGTCCATAGCCAGGAAACCATGACTATCTGTTGATCACAACGAGCTAGTCAACTAGAGGCTCACTAGGGACATATTGTGGTCTATGTATTCACACGTGTATTACGATTTCCGGATAATACAGTTATAGCATGAATAAAAGACTATTATCATGAACAAAGAAATATAATAATAAGACTTTTATTATTGCCTCTAGGGCATATTTCCGACAGTCTCCCACTTGCACCAGAGTCAATAATCTAGTTCACATCGCCATGTGATTAACACTCACAGGTCACATCGCCATGTGACCAACATCCAAAGAGTTTACTAGTTCACATCATCATGTGATTAAGACTCAATGAGTTCTGGGGTTTGATCATGTTTTGCTTGTGAGAGAGGTTTTAGTCAACGGATCTGAACCTTTCAGATCCGTGTGTGCTTTGCAAATTTCTAGGTCATATTGTAAATGCTGCTTCCACGCTCCACTTGGAGCTATTCCAAATGGTTGCTCCACTACACGTATCCGGTTTGCTATTCAGAGTCATTCGGATAGGTGTTAAAGCTTGCATCGACGTAACCCTTTACGCCGAACTCTTTATCACCTCCATAATCGAGAAACATGTCCTTATTCCTCTAAGGATAACTTTGACCGCTATCTGATGATCCACTCCTTGATCACCTTTGTACTCTCTTGCCAGACATGTGGCAAGGCACACATCAGGTGCGGTACATAGCATAGCATACTATAGAGCCTACGTCTAAAGCATAGGGGACGACCTTCGTCCTTTCTCTCTTTTCTGTCGTGGTCGAGCTTTAAGTCTTAACTTCATACCTTACATCTCAGGTAAGAACTCCTTCTTTGACTGATCCATCTTGAACACCTTCAAGATCATGTCAAGGTATATGCTCATTTGAAAGTATCATTAAGCATTTTGATCTATCCTCATAGATTTTGATGCTCAATGTTCAAATTGCTTGATCCAGGTTTTCTATTGAAAAACACCTTTCAAATAACCCTATATGCTTTCCAGAAAATTCTACATCATTTCTGATCATCAATATGTCAACAACATATACTCATCAGAAATTCTATAGTGCTCCCACTAACTTCTTTGGAAATACAAGTTTCTCACAAACCTTGTATAAACCTAAAATCTTTGATCATCTTAACAAAGTGTATATTCCAACTCCGAGATGCTTACTCCAGTCCTTAGAAGGATCGCTGGAGCCAGCATACCTTTTAGCATCCTTAGGATCGACAAAACTTTCTGATTGTATCACATACAACCTTTCCTTACGAAGACTGGTAAGGAAACTCGTTTTGACATCCATCTGCCAGATTTCATAAATGCAGCTAATGCTAACATGATTCCGATGGACTTAAGCATCGCTATGGATGAGAAAATCTCATCGTAGTCAACTCCTTGAACTTGTGAAAAACTCTTCGCCACAAGTCGAGCTTCATAGACGGTGACGTTACCGTCCACGTCCTTCTTCTTCTTAAAGATCCATTTATTTCAATGGCTTGCCGATCATCGGGCAAGTCCACCAAAGTCCATGCTTTGTTATGATACATGGATCCTATCTCGGATTTCATGGCTTCTAACCATTTGTCGGAATTTGGGCCCACCATCGCTTCTCCATAGCTCGTAGGTTCATTGTTGTCTAGCAACATGACCTTCAAGACAAGATCACCGTACCACTCCAAAGCAGTACGCGTCCTTGTCATCCTACGAGGTTCGGTAGTGACTTGATCCGAAGCTTCATGATCGATATCATAAGCTTCCACTTCAATTGGTGTAGGTGCCACGGGAACAACTTCCTGTGCCCTGCTACACACTGGTTGAAGTGATGGTTCAATAACCTCATCAAGTCTCCACTATCCTCCCACTCAATTCTCGAGACAAACCTTTCCTCGAGAAAGGACCCGATTCAAGAAACAATCCCTATTGCTTTCAGATCTGAATTAGGAGGTATACCCAACTGTTTTGGGTGTCCTATGAAGATGCATTTTATCCGCTTTGGGTTTGAGCTTATCAATCTGAAACTTTTCACATAAGCGTCGCAGCCCCAAACTTTTAACAAACAACAACTTAGGTTTCTCCAAACCATAGTTCAAACGGTGTCATCTCAACAGAATTACGTGGTGCCCTATTAAAGTGAGTGTGGTTGTCTCTAATGCCTAACCCATGAACGATAGTGGTAATTCGATAAGAGACATCAAGGTACGCACCATATCCAATAGGGTGCTACTATGATGTTCGGACACATCATCACACTATGGTGTTCCAGGCGGTATTAATTGTGAAACAATTTCCAAAATGTCTTAATTGTGTGCCAAAACTCGTAACTCAGATGTTCATCTCTATGATCATATCATAGACATTCTATCCTCTTGTCACGAAGATCTTAAACTTCACTCTGAAATTACTTGAACCATTCAATAATTCAGACTTGTGTTTCATCAAGTAAATATACTCAACATCTACTCGAATCATCTGTGAAGTAAGAACATAACGATATTCACTGCATGCCTCAGCACTCATTGGACTGCACACATCAAAATGTGTTACTTCCAACAAGTTGCTATCTAGTTCCATCTTAATGAAACCGAGGCTTTTCAGTCATCTTGTCCATGTGGTATGATTTGCATATCTCAAGTGATTCAAAATCAAGTGAGTCTAAACGATCCATCTGCATGGAGTTTCTTCATGCGTATACACCAACAGACATGGTTCGCATGTCTCAAACTTTTCAAAAACGAGTGAGTCCAAAGATCCATCATAATGGAGCTTCTTAATGCGTTTTATACCAATATGACTTACATGGCAGTGCCACAAGTAAGTGGTACTATCATTACTATCTTATAATTTTGGCATGAAAATGTGTATCACTACGATCGAGATTCAATAAACCATTCCTTTAGGTGCAAGACCATTGAAAGTATTATTCAAATAAATAGAGTAACCATTATTCTCCTTAAATGAATAACCGTATTGCGATAGACATAATCCAATCATGTCTATGCTCAACGCAAACACCAATTATTCAGGTTTAGTACTAATCTTGATGGTAGAGGGAGCGTGCGATGTTTGATCACATCAAACTTGGAAACACTTCCAACACATATCGTCAGCTCACCTTTAGCTAGTCTCCGTTTATTCCCGTAGCCTTTTATTTCGAGTTACTAACACTTAGCAACCGAACCGGTATCTAATACCCTGGTGCTACTAGGGGTACTAGCAAAGTACACATTAACATAATGTATATCGAATATACTTCTATCGACCTTGCCAGCCTTCTCATCTACCAAGTATCTAGGGTAATTCCGCTCTAGTGACTGTTCCCCTTATTACAGAAGCACTGAGTCTCGGGTTTGGGTTCAACCTTGGGTTTCTTCACTGGAGCAGCAACTGATTTGCCATTTCATGAAGTGTCCCTTCTTGCCCTTGCCCTTTTTTGAAACTAGTGGTTTCACCAACCATCAACAATTGATGCTCCTTCTTGATTTCTACTTTCGCGGTGTCAAACATCGTGAATACCTCAAGGATCATCATATCTATCCCTGATATGTTATAGTTCATCACGAAGCTCTAGCAGCTTGGTGGCAATGACTTTGGAAAAACATCACTATCTCATCTGGAAGATCAACTCCCACTCAATTCAAGTGATTGTTGCACTCAGACAATCTGATCACAAGCTCAACGATTGAGCTTTTCTCCCTTAGTTTGCAGGCTAAGAAAATCGTCGGAGGTCTCATACCTCTTGACGTGGGCACGAGCCTGAAATCCCAATTTCAGCCCTCGAAACATCTCATATGTTCCGCGACGTTTCGAAAACGTCTTTGGTGCCTCTACTCTAAACCATTTAACTAAACTATCACGTAGTTATCAAAACGTGTATGTCCGATGTTCGCAACATCCACAAACAACGTTTGGGGTTCAGCACACTGAACGGTGCATTAAGGACATAAGCTTTCTACTATCCGCATAATCGCTACTATCAACTTTCAACTATATTTTCTCTAGGAACATATCTAAACAGTGGAACTAAAGCGCGAGCTTACGACATAATTTGCAAAGATCTTTTGACTATGTTCAGGATAATTAAGTCCATCTTATGAACTCCCACTCAGATAGACATCCCTCCGGTCATCTAAGTGATTACATGATCCGAGTCAACTAGGTCGTGTCCGATCATCACGTGAGACGGACTAGTCATCATCGGTGAACATCTTCATGTTGATCGTATCTACTATACGACTCATGCTCGACCTTTCGGTCTCCGTGTTCCGAGGCCATGTCTGTACATGCTAGGCTCGTCAAGTTAACCCTAAGTGTATTGCATGTGTAAATCTGTCTTACACCCGTTGTATGTGAACGTAAGGATCTATCACACCCGATCATCACGTGGTGCTTCGAAACGATGAACTGTAGCAACGATGCACAGTTAGGGGAGAACACTTCTTGAAATTGTTGTAAGCGATCATCTTATTTACTACCGTCGTTCTAAGTAAACAAGATGCATAAACATGATAAACATCACATGCAATCAAATAGTGACATGATATGGCCAATATCATTTTGCTCCTTTTGATCTCCATCTTCGGGGCTCCATGATCATCATCGTCACCGGCATGACACCATGATCTCCATCATTATGATCTCCATCATCGTGTCTTCATGAAGTTGTCTCGCCGACTATTACGTCTACTACTATGGCTACCGGTTAGCAATAAAGTAAAGTAATTACATGGCGTTGTTCAATGACACGCAGGTCATACAATAAATAAAGACAACTCCTATGGCTCCTGCCGGTTGTCATACTCATCGACATGCAAGTCGTGATTCCTATTACAAGAACATGATCAATCTCATACATCACATAGATTCATCACATTCTTCTTGGCCATATCACATCACAAAGCATACCCTGCAAAAACAAGTTAGACGTCCTCTAATTGTTGTTGCATGTTTTACGTGGCTGCTATGGGTTTCTAGCAAGAACGTTTCTTACCTACGCAAAACCACAACGTGATATGCCAATTGCTATTTACCCTTCATAAGGACCCTTTTCATCGAATCCGTTCCGACTAAAGTGGGAGAGACTGGCACCCGCTAGCCACCTTATGCACCAAGTGCATGTCAGTCGGTGGAACCTGTCTCACGTAAGAGTACGTGTAAGGTCGGTCCGGGCCGCTTCATCCCACAATACCTTCAAAACAAGATTGGACTAGTAACGGTAAGCATATTGAACATCATCAACGCCTACAACTACTTTGTGTTCTACTCGTGCAAAGAATCTACGCAATAAACCTGGCTCTGATACCACTGTTGGGGAACGTAGCAGAAATTCAAAATTTTCCTACGTGTCACCAAGATCTATCTATGGAGAAACTAGCAACGAGGGAAGGAGAGTGCATCTACATACCCTTGTAGATCGTTAAACGGAAGCGTTCATGAGAACGGGGTTGAAGGAGTCGTACTCGTCGTGATCCAAATCACCGGAGATCCTAGTGCCAAACGGATGGCACCTCCGCGTTCAACACACGTACAGCCCGGTGACGTCTCCCACGCCTTGATCCAGCAAGGAGAGAGGGAGAGGTTGAGGAAGACTCCATCCAGCAGTAGCACAACGGCGTGGTGGTGGTGGAGGAGCGTGGCAATCCAGCAGGGCTTCGCCAAGCACCGCGGGAGAGGAGGAGGAGGAGAGGCAGGGCTGCACCAAATAGAGGGAGAAGTTCTCATGTGTTGGCAGCCCCAAAACCTCAAGTATATATAGGGGGGAAGGGGGCTGCGCCCCCTTTACGGTTTCCCACCCCAAGGGGTGCGGCCAGCCCTAGATCCCATCTAGGGGGCGGCCAAGGGGGGAGGAGTGCCTCCCAAGTCAAGTGGAGGCCTCCCCCTTTAGGGTTTTCCCCTTCCCATGCGCATGGGCCTTGGGGGGCTGGTGCCCCTGGCCCATTAAGGCTAGGGCGCCCCCCTACAGCCCATGCTACTTTATTGGACGTGGTGGAACAATTTCCGGACCTCCGGACCCCTCCGGAATCCTCCGGAACCTTCTGGAAGCTTCCCGGTACAATACCGAAAAAACCCTAACTTTTTCCGGAACCCGAACAACAACTTTCCATATATAAATCTTTACCTTCGGACCATTCCGGAACTCCTCGTGACGTCCGGGATCTCATCCGAGACTTCGAACAACATTCAGTAACCACATACAAACTTCCTTTATAACACTAGCGTTATCGAACCTTAAGTGTGTAGACCCTACGGGTTCGGGAACCATGCAGACATGACCGAGATGTTCTCGAGTCAATAACCAACAGCGGGATCTGGATACCCATGTTGGCTCCCACATGTTCCACGATGATCTCATCGGCTGAACCACGATGTCAAGGACTCAATCGATTCCGTATACAATTCCCTTTGTCTAGCGGTATTGTACTTACCCGAGATTCGATCGTCGGTATGCCGATACCTTGTTTAATCTCGTTACCGGCAAGTCTCTTTACTCGTTCCGTAACACATCATCCCGTGATCAACCCCTTGGTCACATTGTGCACATTATGATGATGTCCTATCGAGTGGGCCCAGAGATACCTCTCCGTTAACCGGAGTGACAAATCCTAGTCTCGATTCGTGCCAACCCAACAGACACTTTCGGAGATACCTGTAGTGCACCTTTATAGCTACCCAGTTACGTTGTGACGTTTGGTACACCCAAAGCATTCCTACGGTATCCGGGAGTTGCACAATCTCATGGTCTAAGGAAATGATACTTGACATTAGAAAAGCTTTAGCATACAAACTACACGATCTTTGTGCTAGGCTTAGGATTGGGTCTTGTCCATCACATCATTCTCCTAATGATGTGATCCTGTTATCAACGACATCCAATGTCCATAGCCAGGAAACCATGACTATCTGTTGATCACAACGAGCTAGTCAACTAGAGGCTCACTAGGGACATATTGTGGTCTATGTATTCACACGTGTATTACGATTTCCGGATAATACAGTTATAGCATGAATAAAAGACTATTATCATGAACAAAGAAATATAATAATAAGACTTTTATTATTGCCTCTAGGGCGTATTTCCAACAAGCTCTCCCCTCGCCGGCCATGAAAAACAGAGCACTGGGAGTGCTCTGCTCGCGGGCGAGGGGTAGATATAGGCAGCTAATTGATCCCGGTTCGTACCACGAACCGGGACTAAAGGGTAGCCTTTGGTCCCGGTTCACTCCACCAACCGGAACCACTAGTGGTGGGCCAGGAGCGAGGCGCATTGGTCCCGGTTCGTCCCACCAACCGGAACAATAGGTCCAGCCGAACCGGGACCAATGGCCCACGTGGCCCGGCCGGCCCCCGGGGCTCACGAACCGGGTCCAATGCCCCCATTGGTCCCGGTTCTGGATTGAACCGGGACTAATGGGCTGACCCAGCCTGGACCATTGCCCCCTTTTCTACTAGTGTATATACTCCCTCCGTTCCCAAATATAAGTCTTTTTAGAGATTCCAACAAGTAACTACATACGAAGCAAAATGAGTGAATTTACACTCTAAAATATGTCTACATACATCCATATATTGTAATCCATTTAAAATGTCTAAAAAGACTTATATTTAGGAACAGAGGGAGTATGAATTTTGAGTCTGCCAACCATATGTCACATGCGGTTTTTTCTAGACCATTCTCTTATTATTGTTTATCTAATAAAACTGTGCAATTTCCGTCCGCGAGATTAAAACTTTTAGCGACGACAAGAGCATGTAGAATCACCTTTCATTTGGCAATTCTCGTGGATTTGATAACCTAGGTCACCTATAGAAAAAAATGGGTAGGACTATCTACATCCGAAACCGGATCAAAGGTAATGAGAATGTCTTTGGCATCCCGAAACTTGAACCTCAAACCCTTCTGAGTGCTTGTGATTGTGATGGCATCCCTAATGAATTTAACCTCAAATACAAAGTACAGCTCAAGGTAGCGGTGAGTCCGCCTTAGTCCATAATTATAAAATTGTTTTATTTGTTGTATGTAAGGCATGACAATATGGTAAAACATTAGCTAAGTAAAGAACACAATCTATGCCCACTTGATCGAGGAGGACCCAAAACTATGCAATTCTATAACAATTACGACAGTTGCACAAGAATCTATCAAAACATATCAGCAGGTAGACACATATGTATTTGATGTCTACTTTTATTTAATGCAGTTATACATTGTCCATATATAGAAGAAACATTTTGGTATACACATTTATCAATTTTAAAATACATCATTGACATTTTTAATGTATGTTTGGAGCTTTACTTTCTTTTCATATGGATTGTGCATTTTTCATATGGAGTAGGAACATTTTTTATACTCGTTATTTTTTTCGAATACATGATTAATATTTTTTTCATATATATGTTTTGATGTCTAGTTTTTTCAAACAGATTATACATTTTCCGTATACATAAGAAACATATTTCTTATACACATTTAACATTTTTTAAATACATGATTAAATTTTTTCCAGATATATGTTTTGTTGTCTACTTTTTTCATACATATTGTACATTTTTTGTATACATAAGAAACATTTTTTATATATACTTTTAACTTTTTGCCAGTACATGATTAACATTTTCTTAAATATACATTTTTTATGTAAATATTGTACTTTTTATACATACCAAATATATTTTCATAGACATTTAATATTTCCAAATACATGATTAACATGTTTTCACACACATTGTATATTTTTTGTATGCACCTTAAACAATTTTTCATACACATTAAACATTTTTTCAAATACATTATTAATACTCTTTTGAATGGTATGCATACTTTTGAATTTTTGAACAGTTTTTTTGAAAATTTCAACATATATAATGAAAACAAATTAACAAATGACAGAAGCGACCGAGCCCATGTACTGTGAGCTTGAAGCGAGTGCTTCTTCCAACTGCCGGGCACCCCTATTTCTCGCTTTAAGCGAGAACAGGGCAAAGCCTCGCGTTGGGCGAGACCCGATAGGCCGGCCCAGCTGCGCCAGAGGCCGAGGCATACTTTTTTCTTCTGTTTTCTGTTCTCATTTTTTGCTTTATTTTTTATAATTTTTTATACTTTAAAATATTCTAGATAAATGTACACAAAAAACACTCTTCAAAAACACATTTAAAAATGCTAAACAAGTATTTAAACTTGTTAAATAAGTACTAAAAATGTTGAACAAGTATTTGGAAAATATTGAACAAGTATTTGAAAATTTTGAATAAGTATAAAAAATGTTAAAAATGTGTTTGATAAATGTTGAATAAGTATTAAAAAAATTGAACAAGTATTTAAAAAATGTGGAACAAGAATTTGAAAATGTTAAATAAGTATTTGAAATGTGGACCGGGTATTTCAAAAACGTTGAATATGTATTATAACGTTAAAAAGTATTTAAAAATATTGAATAAGCATTGAGACAATGTTGAAGATGTATACAAAAAATGTTGATCATTTATTGAAAACTATTTTTGACATATATAAATATGAGTCAATACAAAAACAATCATAGGAAAAAAACAACAAATGGAGAAGAAATGCTAGACGTGAATTCAAAAGATATTGTTGACATATGCAAAATATATAGAATAATAACCAAAAGAGCAAAGAAAACAGATAAATAGAAAGAAAAAAAAGAAAAAAGGAAACAAAATGCAAAAAACAATGAAAAACAGAGAATAAAAAAGTATGAAAAATAAAATAAAGAAAAAGGAGATTAAAGAAAACCAAAGAAAAAGGGGAAGAAATAAAGAAAAGAAAACGAAAAAAATCTCAAAGAAAACGGCTCGAGTAGCCTCAAGTAGGTGTTCGAGAAAATTTTCACAACTATATACTTTCATATGTGTCATAGAAAAAAAAAACAAATATGTACAAGAAAATGGCTATGTTGCATAAAACTGAGTGGTGTGAAGAATAACTTTTCCTCACCCAGGATGACGAATAGTCAACCCCTATATGCGTGTGTGCGTGTGTGTGTATGCGTGTGTGTGTCTGTGTGTGTGTGTTAATTATTAAAAATGTGTGTGTGTGTGTGTGTGTGTGTGTGTGTGTGTCTCCACTTTCATCAGTTGGCAGTGGGATTTCCCTAGGTTTGCTGCTCTCAATCAGTGCATCGGCTCTCTCTCTTGCTCACTTTTGAACTGAACAAGAATACCAATAGTCACCTTTTGACATGAACTCGCCTCAATGTTGGGAATCTTCAAAAGATGTGTCTTTGCTCTTGAGGGGATTTCACATCGAACGAGGGGCTTCACGTATCCAAAATGTATCGCAGTAGTATCTCAGGAGTATCAAATATTATTTTGTTTATTAAATCAAAAAATCGAGGGATATGTACGAGATACGTATCGGGCTGTATCGGGGCAGTATCTGGCTGGATACGCATGCTTTCTGAAGTATCCACGTCATATAGGAAAATGGGCCAATCCTTTTTTATTGTTTGGATGGGATACTTTTTGTGCATCTTGCAAATCATAATATTTTCGAACGAAAATTCACAGATCAATCATGAGTATGTATTAGTTTTCACAGTTTTTTTTGAACTTTTTTGAAACTTGAAAAGTATGATTTTTGAATCATTTCAAAAAACAAGAGCCAATGCCCTCGCCCATCAAAAAGTCGCTTCCGGCCTGTTTGAGCCTACACTCCATTTTTCTCCTAGATTTGCCACTGGCCGGCAAGGAGTTTGAATAAAGATGGTAAAATTCGTCGCACGTGTTTGGCAAAGAAAATGACCTGGCTGGATGTCCTATTGTCCTTTCTTCGGTACAGTCACTTGAAGTTTAGGCAGCTCTTGCTCTCCCGATTCAGGAAGGAAGCTGCCATGATGTAATGAAGAGGCGACAATTGTCCAATCAGTAGTTTTGTATCCAATCAATCTGGCGTGTCAATTAGGCTTGCGAGTATGGAGAAAACTAGCGGGTAGTGCGCGACGGCACGCCGCGCCACTCGGGCTAATTAACTATTTAGTTATTTTGTAATTTTTGGTAAGTTTGTTTGAAATATTTCTTTAGGACAAAATAGTTCATAGATGAAACGATACATTTAGTTGATACGCAGACGGGTAACAATTACGATGTAGTGCATACAAGTAAATAACACATCTAAGTGGTGCATACATAGGGGGTCTATAGTATATATCGAAAAACTCTTCGTTAGTTTTTACATCTGGGATGTCGACCCTCCAGCTGGATTTGTCTCGGTAACCTAATGATAGAGTGAGGAAGTTAGTTCTTCTGCTTGTGTTGTCGGTGGTTTGTTTCCAGTATAAATGATGTTGAGGCTTGAGGATGCACGTCCTGGCTCTCGACGAATGGGTAGGATATCTTGAAATTGGAGGCAGATTTTCTTGAGAATTCTTGTTCATCTTGACTTGTCTCGTTGAAGAATTGCTTTCTGCCGTGTTTGTATCTGTAACTCCTCTTCTTTGATTTTGCTCCATTCCTGTGCGGCTGAACAGCTCCTATACATTGTGTTGAGGACAACATATTGCACAACATGCAAAAGATGACTGTACTCTACACATGCGTGTCTGAGGTCTGCGCAAAGCAGTCTATGCATGTCTAGTCCAGAAATATATCTTTAATTACAATGCATAGTCATTTGCATCTTTTATTTGTCTTGTTGATACGTTCACGGGTGGGCAGAAGTAGGAGGAGGCGAACCTTGCTGTGATTTATGGAGAAAGCTGCACAACTGCATGTGGGCTACAGTGGACTAATTGGTCAGGCACAGCTACAGTGCGCTATAGTGGACTAATTGGTCAGGCAGCTACAGATGTGGGTAGGCACAAGTACATCAGTGTTTAACCTGGGCGTGACAAGGTAGACAGGTCTGGCCTGGGCTGAGCGAGAGCGTGCTGGCGCGTGGGCTGGACATGACCAGGTACGTACGACCGTGGCGACACCTGGGTTGGTTATGTAATGCTCAAGTCGCTGTCGTGAGAAAATAAAAATTTATATATCTTTTTATTTTATTTTTTGAATTGTAACCTTGTGTATATGTTATAAATAAATGCAAGTTTGCTATATATTGGCAAGTGCAGACAATTGCTAAGATAAACAGTGTAAGCTAGTGTAATCATATAAATTGCTAGGTGGCAAAAAAATCATCACATAGTCTATCATTCGAATGCATGCATGGTGTATATGGGCCAACGAAAATTGACCTTATAGGCCAACGGAAAACCTATTACTATGCACCGCCCCATCCACCGGCCGCCGCCGCCGACCTCCGGCCCGCACCCTCTCCCACTCCACTGCCGCTGACGACCACCCGCACCCTCTCCCCCGCACCCAGCTCCCCGGCCCGCTCCACCGTCACAAATTTGATGATATTTTTTAAATAAGTATTACTATTTTTATAAAAAAATATTACTGTTATGATTTAAACAAGTTTGAACATATTTAAACACAAATAAATATCAAACAACATTTTAAATGCATACCCTCGTCTACTTCTCTCTCGCGCACTTTCCCACAAGTCCCCCACTCGTCGCGTCTATCACGTAGAGCATCTAGAGCAGTACCGTCATAGTGCAAGGCGTGCTAGGTGCAGTGAGCACTCACCTCACGGACCGAAAATTTATTGGCAATGCTTGCAGATTCGCCTCAGAGCACCGACGATGGAGCACCGAAAAACCTACTACTATGAACCGTTCTGACCAAATTCTCCTTCGCGCGCTTTCCCGCACATCTCCCACTTGTGTCGTCTAGCGTGCAGAGTATCTAGGCCAGTGGCGTGGTAGTGTGGGGCGTGCCCGCTACCGATGCAGCGAGCAGTCACCTCACGAACCACCACCTTTTCGACACTGCTTGCAGATTCGCCTCTTGAACACCGACGATTGAGCGGCGAGCGATGCTGGTGAACTTCTGTGACGCCCGGATAATTAGACTACAGTAATCCCAAGCTAATGATGCCACGTCACCTCCGTTACTGTTGTTAATCTCCCGATGACTCAATCCCGTTCGAATTCAAATTTTAAAATAAAAACAAACAACAAACGCTTTCAAACAATAAAGCTAAAATGTTCGAGTTGTGCCAAATATTGCATAGGTAATTATGGCGAAGGAACCACACTATTATAAAATGCTTAAAAACTATGAGATGAATAAAACAGTAGCAAAAACTATTATTTAAATACTTTAAATATTAAATAATTACAAGACTATTTTATTTTGGGTTAGCAAATTTATGAGGCGGTGGCATAATTAGTAAACATCAATTTAGGTGCCACTTTGGTATTTTGTTATCAATAGAATAAATAGCAACTAAAAGTAATAAAATAAATAAAAGAAAGAAAATACAAAAGGAGGAAACAAAAGAAAAGGGAAAGAAAAGCAAGCACCCCCCCCCCGGGCCAGCCGACCCAACTGGCCGGCCCATTCGGCCACCGGCCCAACTGGGCCATGGCCCAGCCGGCCGCCCCCTGGCCTATAGGCCACCCCACACCCCAGAAACCCTAGCCCCCCCGATTCCCCACGCCCCCACTCGCCCCCGCACTCCCCCCCCCCACGTCGTTCCCCCCTCCCGATCCAATCCGGATCGGGGACGAGACCCCCACTCGCCCCACCCCGCTCGCCCCCCTCGCTTCCCCCCCCCGATCTGGATCGGGGGAAAAGGCGCCCTGCCGCCGCCCGGAACCCCCGCCGGAGCCGCCCCGCCGCCCTGCCGTCGTTGGTGCCACCTGCGCCGCCTCGTCGCCTCGCCTCATCCCCGCCAGCCTCCCCAGGCCTCGTCGACGCTCGTCGTCCCCGCCGGCAACCTCCCCCGACGCCGCCCGGATCAATCTTCGCCGCCGAACAGGACTACCTCGTCGGACTGCCTCCCCGACGCCGTCGTCTCCGTCCTCCGCCCCAAGCCCCGCTGCCCCAGACCCTACTCCCCCTGTGAGGCCCTCTCCTCCTCTCTCCCTCGCGTGCACGCGCTCACGCACCGGCGCCCCGCGCGCGCCCACTAGGGCCGTGCCCCGCACGCGCCCATCCCGCATCGGCGCCCCTGGCGCCCGCACAGCTCCGTCCCTGCTCCCTCGCCTCCGTCGCCCCCTGTTCCCCCGCAAGTGCGCCTCCCGTCCTCTGAACTTGGCCGCGGCCCCCCTCCCGCGGCTCCCTCCGCCGCGCCGGAGCCCCAGCGGTGGCCGCTGGTTGATCCCGTGCCTACTCCCGTTGTCCACGGGCGAGGCCACCAGACGGGCGCCCGCCCGCACCCGCTCGGGCAGTGCCCGCCGCCCGCACCCGCTAAGGCCCCTGGGGCCTATGACAGATGGGCCCCATGCCCATAACGTTTTATAAAAAAAGAGGAATTAAAAATAAAAATAAAAATAAAAAATGATTTAATAAAATTAATTATTAATTAATTAATTATCTAATGAATTAATTAAGTTAATTAATCCGGTTTAATTAATTTAATTAACTAGTTAGGTTAATTAAATAGTAATTAAATTAACTAATCTGTAATTAACCTAAACAGAGAATGACAGGTGGGTCCCACTGGACCCACATGTCAGGTTGACCAAGTCAACTCTATTGACTGCTGACGTCAGCATGACATCATGCTGACGTCATAAATCCATTTTTCGAATTAATTAAGTAATTAATTAAATTCCAGAAATTAATAAAATCTTTAGAAAATCATATCTTTTAATCCGTAACTCGGATTAAAATATTTTCAACATGAAAGTTGCTCAGAACGACGAGACGAATCTGGATGCGCGGTCCGTTCGTCCGCCACACACCTCTAACCTATCGAACTCACAACTTTCCCCCTCCGGCTCCTCTGCCCGAAAACGCGAAACACCGGGAATACTTTCTCGGATGTTTCCCCCCTTAACCGGTACCACCTCATACCACGTTAGGGCACACCCAGCACCGCTCATTGTCACGTCACGCATCGTCCTATTTATGTTTGCATTGTATTCATTGTTTCTTCCCCCTCTTATCTCCGGTAGACTACGAGACCGACGATGATGCCACCGAGTACGACTACGTCACCGACGACCCCCTCCTTGTCTAAGCAACCAGGCAAGCCCCCCTTTGATCACCAGATATCGCCTACTCTTCTCTATACTGCTTGCATTAGAGTAGTGTAGCATGTTACTGCTTTCAGTTAATCCTATACTGCTGCATAGCCTGTCCTTGCTACTACTGTTGTTACCATTACCTGCTATCCTACTGCTTAGTATAGGATGCTAGTGTTCCATCAGTGGACCTACACTCTTGTCCGTCTGCCATGCTATACTACTGGGCCGTGATCACTTCGGGAGGTGATCACGGGCATATACGATATACTTTACACAGTTACATTACCTGTGATACTGTTCGGAGATGGGGGCTGAAGGGGCAGGTGGCTCCATCCCGGTAGAGGTGGGCCTGGGTTCCCGACGGCCCCCGACTGTTACTTTGTGGCGGAGCGGCAGGGCAGGTTGAGACCACCTAGGAGACAGGTGGGCCTGGCCCTGGTCGGCGTTCGCGGATATTTAACACGCTTAACGAGATCTTGGTATTTGATCTGAGTTGGCTACGAGCCTATACGCACTAACCATCTACGCGGGAGTAGTTATGGGTATCCCGGCGTCGTGGTATCAGCCGAAGCCTTCTTGACGTCAGCGACTGAGTGGCGCGCGCCGGGTTGGACTGTGTTAACGCAACTTCCTTTGTAATGGAGGTTGCTAGGTCTGCTCACCGGCCGCGTACGCAACGTGCAGGTGTGCTAAGGGCGATGGGCCCAGACCCCTGTGCGCTTAGGTTTAGACCGGCGTGCTGACCTCTCTGTTGTGCCTAGGTGGGGCTGCGACGTGTTGATCTTCCGCGGCCGGGCATGACCCAGGAAAGTGTGTCCGGCCAAATGGGATCAAGCGTGCTGGGTAAGTTGGTGCACCCCTGCAGGGAAGTTAATCTATTCGAATAGCTGTGATCTTCGGTAACAGGACGACTTGGAGTTGTACCTTGACCTTATGACAACTAGAACCGGATACTTAATAAAACACACCCTTCCAAGTGCCAGATACAACCGGTGGTCGCTCTCTCTCAGGGATACGAGGAGGGGATCACCGGGTAGGATTATTGCTATGTGATTCTACTTGGAGGACTTCAATCTACTCTCTTCTACATGCTGCAAGACGGAGGCTGCCAGAAGCGTAGTCTTCGACAGGATTAGCTATCCCCCTCTTATTCTGGCATTCTGCAGTTCAGTCCACCGATATGGCCCTTTACACATATACCCATGCATATGTAGTGTAGCTCCTTGCTTGCGAGTACTTTGGATGAGTACTCACAGTTGCTTTTCTCCCTCTTTTCCCCTTTCCCTTCTACCTGGTTGTCGCAACCAGATGCTGGAGCCCTGGAGCCAGACGCCACCGTCGATGATGATTCCTACTACACTGGAGGTGCCTACTGCTACGTGCAGGCTGCTGACGACGACCAGGAGTAGTTAGGAGGATCCCAGGCAGGAGGCCTGCGCCTCTTTCGATCTGTATCCCAGTTTGTGCTAGCCTTCTTAAGGCAAACTTGTTTAACTTATGTCTGTACTCAGATATTGTTGCTTCCGCTGACTCGTCTACGATCGAGCACTTGTATTCGAGCCCTCGAGGCCCATGGCTTGTATTATGATGCTTGTATGACTTCTTTATGTTTTAGAGTTGTGTTGTGATATCTTCCCGTGAGTCCCTGATCTCGATCGTACACATTTGCGTGCATGATTAGTGTATGATTGAATCGGGGGCGTCACAAGTTGGTATCAGAGCCGACTGCCTGTAGGAATCCCCCTTTCCAACTCCTTGGCCGAAGTCAAGTTTAGTTGTTGAAAAACTTTTACTAACATGGCTGTGTGGCCCATGGGCCCACATCGCCATCGGGTGGTAGTAGGATCTTTTACTCCTCGACCTATACTCTGGGACTCTGATCTCTCTACTATTCGGGTTAAATGAATTTCTAACTCTAAGATTAGGATCTCGTGATCGCATCATCAGAAGATTCCGAAGATACTCTCTGATGTTCTCTCGAGACTTTGTGCCCATCACTTTTGCTATTCCTGACCACCGATAAATCCGTATGGATAACTACTTACACTTGCTATTCATATGATCATCCCCCATTGATCTTGTTATTACAAGATACCCCGAAGTTTTCTCTATTGTTCCGAGAATACTTTGTGCCTACTGCCTAGCAGTTCTTTGCCACATGAATACCCCCTTCAAATAAATTCTCGCACTTATCGAGTATCCGCTCATCCCCCAGTTGTTCATGTGTTACACAAAAGTCTTCGAAATACCACCCGATATTCCGAAAATCCTCAGCAACCTATTGCTCTGGAATTTCTTGTTTGCTTTCATTATGATTAATCCCATAAGTATAGAAATCTTATTGACATTCCTTGTCATTATCATTTTGAGTCTGTTGACTCAATATGTTGCGAATACACGCAATCATCATTGATCCTTATAAATTACCTTTCCGGCTGAGCTCCATTCTTTTAACTGGAATTGGTTCTCGACCAATCCAATTGTCGTTGATTGTACCCTAAGGCTATTCAACTTATCCATCCCTAATCAGAGCATTGCTTTTGATCCCTTGATTTGGAAATCATAATTCCTTTGCATTTGACAATTGAGTTAGTCAGTTGTTTCTATAATCTGATCCCCTTGCATTCTTCTTCCTCTAGTTGAGTACTGATACTCGTATCAGATCCTTTCTGGACCATCAAGTCCTTTGTTGGATTGTTATCCGACAGTGTCCTTCACATTTGATCACCTTGTGAGTTCTTCCCCTGATACATAATGCCTTTGTTAAGTTGTATCCTCTGCTTGGCCAACCATGCTCTGCTTTGCGGCTTGTGTTATTTACTCTTGAAACTTGTGGTATATGTTTCTAAGAAGCCTCTATGGGTTGAACATATGCCTTCTCTAAACCGTGTGAACCCGAAAGTTTTCACGAGTCATACTCTTCTGGTGCTTCACCAGGTAAAATTTCAACACTGCAACTTCATCGAACGTGAGAAGTGAATGAAAGGTTATGCATTGGAGAAGTGGGAGTCGACCTTGAAATTGTGTTCATGCCCATGGACACGATGTAGATCTTATCATTAAAGCTTCTCTTAAATAAATTATTCCTTTGGTATAAGTTCATCTTATATCTAGGATCTGGCCTTTTGCAACCGTGGTTCCGACCATGATTGTTCTTCTTTGATCTCATTTCTCGGACAAGTTAAAACAATTGTCTTCTATGGATCAATACACCAGTCCAACCTTTACTTCGATCTTGTGTCGAGTATTACCCCCCTGGTATCTCGAGATTATCATGGAACTGCATAACTTTTTATGAGTTCTTCATCAAGTGCTACCTTCCCACTGATTCCAATTTTTCGCGGGCTCTGAGTTATTGAACACTCAAAGACACCGATAACTGAACCGAGTCCGCTCTTCGGTTCAACAACTCTTCAGTAAGCTTCTATAAGTACGAGTTTGTACCCGATCACGCCATTCCTAGCCTGTTTGGCTATATCATTGTCGTGACGATTCTAACTGTGCTACCTGGTCCTTATTCTCGGAGCACCAATTTTCGACGATGAACTAACCTTACGTCGATCCTCATCGTCATATCATTTCGCCTTGAACAACAAGCTTGGTTTCGAGTTTGTGTCGTACCCTTGGTTCCAATAACCTTTCACTTCATCATTACTTGACTTGATGTCGTTACCGATCGATTACATCTTCATGAACTCTCGCGACAAAGGTGTCGTGATCATCAACATTCTGAGCTCATCCAGGATATCAATTGAATTCATGATGAGAAATACCATCCTTGCCCTCGATGAATTGTATTATCGTCGACCACTTTATTGCCCTCCCACCAACACAAGCTTGTTCATGTTTGGTGTTATACCTTGAGTTCCTTGCTATCCAGCAATTGTTCTTCCTTTACCTTTGAGTATTACCATCCTTTATGTCAAGAATGTTCTGAGATTTGTTCCACCTCTTGAGAATTCTTGACATAGAAATACTTCTCACCATCACCATTCTTTCTTGGTCCCCGTGTTAATTCCAACAAGTGAACGGTGTTGTTTGGATTCTTTCCTTCTAGCAACCCTATTTTTTTGAAGTTAATGGTCGAAAGTTCATTCTTAGGCTATTGACTATTGAATCACCATTCTGACATTGGTCGTGCAACCCAACCCATATTTCGGGTGCACCTTTCAACCAATGTTTAATTGTGTATGTTTTCCTCGAGCATACATCATTATACCATTTGATCTGACAAATGTCATCTTCTTGTTCACATTATTGTGGAAATCCATCTTTTGAAAATCTCAATGAATTGTCGCTGAGTCAATCAGCCACCTCCTCACCTCTCCTTGGTTTAATGATGAACTATTGTTTCAGGAACCCGCTCCCATAGTTCATTTCCCGAGAATCTTGCAATGCCATTTCAACGATTTGTGTTGCGCCTTTTCTTCTCGGACATCCTGAGTCTGAGGCATCATGACACCAATTGGATCTGAATCTCGGTCAGATATGATGGTTGGGACAACTTTCCAGGAGTTATGTTGTTTGTCCTTTGATGACCCGGTAACATGATGTCATGCCTAGCACCCCCCCCCTGGCTGGAGGACCTATCATTATAGATTCTTTTCAGCAAGGTTATCCATTCATCCTGGAGGAAATTGTAGGACTTATTTTATAAGTTACTCCTGATGGATCATTGGTGTATCCGAAGTCTGGCCCTTGATTGAAACACCATATCATTGCTACCTGAAGCATGTCTGTGGTACTCCGTTCATCACCAAGAACATTTGAAGCACAATGCTAAATTCTCTTTATCAATTATCCAAACACCGTTGTATGGGTAATGTCATGAAATTTTCCTCCCCTTACCTAAATGGTTTTCTACCTTCCATCCTGTCATGGATATCATCTGCTTGTCCTTGGGAAGGATATACCCCTGGAATATGTGTTTAAACACATTTTTTTCCTTTCCATTGATCTGGTTAAATCTGATAATCATATCTTCCTTTCCATTGTTTGGTTTAACCTTTCTTGTGATCTATGAGATCTAAGCAGTAATATTCTCCTGCTTTTGTAAACACCTCGGTGTATAATTCTGTCAGAAGGACCCTGTTATTTTGGTGATGACATTCCGGTAACCACCGATGGACGGGAACCTTGCCTAATGGTCCGCCTCGTTCAATGAGCAGGAAAATGGTTCTCTTCGTCCCTCGCCCTTAGTACCGACATTGTTGCCGACATAATTGATAGGCTACCCTCTGACATGTCTTGTTATCATGACTGTGCAAAATATCACCGCCCTTTCTACTTTTTAACCCACATGGTGGGCCCATAACCCACAGTTCCACAGGATCGAAACCTGACTCTCCTGTACACCCTGTTGTCAAAGTTATTCCTCGCGCTTGACTTTGTAAGTAATCCATGGGCCACCTGCCTAGTGATCTATTCTGGTATCTGATGCAATGCTTGTTCACATTGCTCTAAACCCCTTCAACACTTCATTTCAAGCAACGAACGATGGCCTATGCGATTGAAACTTCTATTTTGCACCTTCTTACTTTGCTCTCGATATCTTCTTAAGTTTCAACTCGGGAGATACTTATGCTTCTTCCCCTGAGTTAACTGTCCGATGCTCAATTTTATCAGGATCCGTCCATAGAGTTTTTCCCCTCTTATCCTTTCATAAGTACGGTGAAGATCCTGAAGGAAGGACGACCACTTCATCGTGATGCATTGATGCATAGGAATGAAGACATCAACGCTATGGATCGACCTCTTCGAGATGAGCTACCAAGACTAAGAAAATTCGTTAGAATTTTGTAACCAAACCTTTCCCCCTTAGACCCCCTCTTAAATCTCGGGACGAGATTTCTTATAGTGGAGGAGAATTGTGACGCCCGGATAATTAGACTACAGTAATCCCAAGCTAATGATGCCACGTCACCTCCGTTACTGTTGTTAATCTCCCGATGACTCAATCCCGTTCGAATTCAAATTTTAAAATAAAAACAAACAACAAACGTTTTCAAACAATAAAGCTAAAATGTTCGGGTTGTGCCAAATATTGCATAGGTAATTATGGCGAAGGAACCACACTATTATAAAATGCTTAAAAACTATGAGATGAATAAAACAGTAGCAAAAACTATTATTTAAATACTTTAAATATTAAATAATTACAAAACTATTTTATTTTGGGTTAGCAAATTTATGAGGTGGTGGCATAATTAGTAAACATCAATTTAGGTGCCACTTTGGTATTTTGTTATCAATAGAATAAATAGCAACTAAAAGTAATAAAATAAATAAAAGAAAGAAAATACAAAAGGAGGAAACAAAAGAAAAGGGAAAGAAAAGCAAGCACCCCCCCGGGCCAGCCGACCCAACTGGCCGGCCCATTCGGCCACCGGCCCAACTGGGCCATGGCCCAGTCGGCCGCCCCCTGGCCTATAGGCCACCCCACACCCCAGAAACCCTAGCCCCCCCGATTCCCCACGCCCCCACTCGCCCCCGCACTCCCCCCCCCACGTCGTTCCCCCCTCCCGATCCAATCCGGATCGGGGACGAGACCCCCACTCGCCCCACCCCGCTCGCCCCCCTCGCTTCCCCCCCGATCTGGATCGGGGGAAAAGGCGCCCTGCCGCCGCCCGGAACCCCCGCCGGAGCCGCCCCGCCGCCCTGCCGTCGTTGGTGCCACCTGCGCCGCCTCGTCGCCTCGCCTCATCCCCGCCAGCCTCCCCAGGCCTCGTCGACGCTCGTCGTCCCCGCCGGCAACCTCCCCCGACGCCGCCCGGATCAATCTTCGCCGCCGAACAGGACTACCTCGTCGGACTGCCTCCCCGACGCCGTCGTGTCCGTCCTCCGCCCCAAGCCCCGCTGCCCCAGACCCTACTCCCCCTGTGAGGCCCTCTCCTCCTCTCTCCCTCGCGTGCACGCGCTCACGCACCGGCGCCCCGCGCGCCCCCACTAGGGTCGTGCCCCGCACGCGCCCATCCCGCATCGGCGCCCCTGGCGCCCGCACAGCTCCGTCCCTGCTCCCTCGCCTCCGTCGCCCCCTGTTCCCCCGCAAGTGCGCCTCCCGTCCTCTGAACTTGGCCGCGGCCCCCTCCCGCGGCTCCCTCCGCCGCGCCGGAGCCCCAGTGGTGGCCGCTGGTTGATCCCGTGCCTACTCCCGTTGTCCACGGGCGAGGCCAGCAGACGGGCGCCCGCCCGCACCCGCTCGGGCAGTGCCCGCCGCCCGCACCCGCTAAGGCCCCTGGGGCCTATGACAGATGGGCCCCATGCCCATACCGTTTTATAAAAAAAAGATGAATTAAAAATAAAAATAAAAAATAAAAAATGATTTAATAAAATTAATTATTAATTAATTAATTATCTAATGAATTAATTAAGTTAATTAATCCGGTTTAATTAATTTAATTAACTAGTTAGGTTAATTAAATAGTAATTAAATTAACTAATCTGTAATTAACCTAAACAGAGAATGACAGGTGGGTCCCACTGGACCCACATGTCAGGTTGACCAAGTCAACTCTGTTGACTGCTGACGTCAGCATGACATCATGCTGACGTCATAAATCCATTTTTCGAATTAATTAAATCATTAATTAAATTCCAGAAATTAATAAAATCTTTAGAAAATCATATCTTTTAATCCGTAACTCGGATTAAAATATTTTCAACATGAAAGTTGCTCAGAACGACGAGACGAATTCGGATACGCAGTCCGTTCGTCCGCCACACACCCCTAACCTATCGAACTCGCAATTTTCCCCCTCCGGCTCCTCTGCCCGAAAACGCGAAACACCGGGAATACTTTCCCGGATGTTTCCCCCCTTAACCGGTACCACCTCATACCACGTGAGGGCACACCTAGCACCGCTCATTGTCACGTCACGCATCGTCGTGTTTATGTTTGCATTGTATTCATTGTTTCTTCCCCTTCTTATCTCCGGTAGACTACGAGACCGACGCTGATGCCACCGAGTACGACTACGTCACCGACGACCCCCTCCTTGTCTGAGCAACCAGGCAAGCCCCCCCCCCCTTGATCACCAGATATCACCTACTCTTTTCTCTATTCTGCTTGCATTAGAGTAGTGTAGCATGTTACTGCTTTCCGTTATTCCTATCATGATGCATAGCTTGTCCTTGCTACTACTGTTGTTACCATTACCTGCTATCCTACTGCTTAGTATAGGATGCTAGTGTTCCATCAGTGGCCCTACACTCTTGTCCGTCTGCCATGCTATACTACTGGGCCGTGATCACTTCGGGAGGTGATCACGGGCATATACGATATACTTTACACAGTTACATTACCTGTGATACTGTTCGGAGATGGGGGCTGAAGGGGCAGGTGGCTCCATCCCGGTAGAGGTGGGCCTGGGTTCCCGACGGCCCCCGACTGTTACTTTGTGGCGGAGCGGCAGGGCAGGTTGAGACCACCTAGGAGACAGGTGGGCCTGGCCCTGGTCGGCGTTCGCGGATATTTAACATGTTTAACGAGATCTTGGTATTTGATCTGAGTTGGCTACGAGCCTATACGCACTAACCATCTACGCGGGAGTAGTTATGGGTATCCCGGCGTCGTGGTATCAGCCGAAGCCTTCTTGACGTCAGCGACTGAGTGGCGCGCGCCGGGTTGGACTGTGTTAACGCAACTTCCTTTGTAATGGAGGTTGCTAGGTCTGCTCACCGGCCGCGTACGCAACGTGCAGGTGTGCTAAGGGCGATGGGCCCAGACCCCTGTGCGCTTAGGTTTAGACCGGCGTGCTGACCTCTCTGTTGTGCCTAGGTGGGGCTGCGACGTGTTGATCTTCCGCGGCCGGGCATGACCCAGGAAAGTGTGTCCGGCCAAATGGGATCAAGCGTGCTGGGTAAGTTGGTGCACCCCTGCAGGGAAGTTAATCTATTCGAATAGCCGTGATCTTCGGTAACAGGACGACTTGGAGTTGTACCTTGACCTTATGACAACTAGAACCGGATACTTAATAAAACACACCCTTCCAAGTGCCAGATACAACCGGTGGTCGCTCTCTCTCAGGGATACGAGGAGGGGATCACCGGGTAGGATTATTGCTATGTGATGCTACTTGGAGGACTTCAACCTACCCTCTTCTACCTGTTGCAAGACGAAGGTGACCAGAAGCGTAGTCTTCGATAAGACTATCTATCCCCCTCTTATTCTGGCATTCTGCAGTTCAGTCCACCGATATGGCCTCCTTACACATTTACCCATGCATATGTAGTGTAGCTCCTTGCTTGCGAGTACCTTAGATGAGTACTCACGGTTGCTTTTCTCCCTCTTTTCCCCTTTCCCTTCTACCTGGTTGTCGCAACCAGATGCTGGAGCCCTGGAGCCAGACGCCACCGTCGACGATGATTCCTACTACACTGGAGGTGCCTACTGCTACGTGCAGGCTGTTGACGATGACCAGGAGTAGTTAGGAGGATCCCAGGCAGGAGGCCTGCGCCTCTTTCGATCTGTATCCCAGTTTGTGCTAGCCTTCTTAAGGCAAACTTGTTTAACTTATGTCTGTACTCAGATATTGTTGCTTCCGCTGACTCGTCTATGATCGAGCACTTGTATTCGATCCCTCGAGGCCCCTGGCTTGTATTATGATGCTTGTATGACTTCTTTATGTTTTAGAGTTGTGTTGTGATATCTTCCCGTGAGTCCCTGATCTCGATCGTACACATTTGCGTGCATGATTAGTGTACGATTGAATCGGGGGCGTCACAACTTCGCCCATCGTACACCGAGTTTGAGCTATAAAAATAACCACAGACTCTCTTCTTTTTCTCCATCCCCTAGACTCTCTTCTTTTTCTCCATCCCCACAACGTGCCCCATTCCTTCTCCCTAATTTTCGCTTTTCTTTCTTCCTCCGGTGATAAAAGACCGAGAGGAGGCCCCCAATGGAGGACGTGATCTCAGAGTTGATCCTAATTCTCATGTCTGGGCTGCTAGCAGCATTGCTTGGCTTCTCTATGCTTCTGTGTGCAATGATCCTAGATGATCGTCATGACGCTGCTGCCTGAGCGGTGGCTCTCCGAGGCACTGGTGGCCCTGCCGCTGAAGGGAGACATGCTTGGTAGTGCTCTACCTGAACTACGTAGGAGATATCATATTGCTTTCCTTTATTTTTTTTGGCCTTTCGCCACTGGAGGCAGATATGCTTGGTAGTGTTCTACCTGAGCTACCAAGAAGATATCATACTGCTCTCTTTCATTTCTTTTTATTTTTGTTCCTCCTTTGGGTAGCCTCATCTTGCTGGTTTCATGGCTTTTCTTTTTTGTGCTTATTGACCTTGGCACGTATTAAAAGTTATTATGCAATATAGGTCTGCTGTTGTTTTCCTTAGCGATTATTTACTTTTTGGAGAGCATGACCGATAGATAGCACACCAAGGTAATCAATAATTGTTGTACATAGCTAAAGGCTACACATGTTTTTTTTCAACGGCAAGAAAGAAAAAATGAAACCAAACTGCATAGGTAATAAGTAAATACAAAATCAAACACATAAAACGAAACACACATGACCTTAGTAGTAGACCACAGACAACATACATGACATAGAAGTACAAAGACAGATACTTTTACATATGACAAACTACAAAATACGACCTGATCTCCTCGATGCAAAGCAATCTTGTTAGCCTTGCTTGATGACGCACCATCATTGATTTTAATTTCGGCAAGCTTCAGATTGTTAACACCCTATTCCATATTTGCTTGCTCACCTGCCTCTTCCCCGTCCATCTGCTTGGACATCTCTAACCGTTCAGCGTAATCATCCAAGATGGCATTAGCAATCACCTCTTACACTATATAGACGTGTCATGCTGGAATCTACGGCAGCGAAGCACTCCCTGAATGCCGAAGGCTGGTTTTCGTTATGCACAACAAGAACCATAAGCTGTGAATTGGTCAATAAAAAAATTCACATGTTAATTTATCAGTAGGTAGGAAGTAGGTAGGAAGTGCAGTATGCAACCATGCACCTAGAAGATCAACACCTTTCCACATTTTATGTCAGTCCTAACCCAATAAAAAATTCGTAAAATCTATAATAAACCTAGCATAAATCAGTAATCAATACCAAATTTGAAAGAACTAACCATGTAAGAATGGAACTATAAACGACGAATGATTTCTTCATAGACTACATTCCTTGTGATTGGCGAATGTTCTCCGTTCTCATCTTCAATTAAGAATTTTAGACCCTTCCAGGACGTAACACGCGAGACGGCTACATACAATTGTCCATGTGAAAAAACCGGATTCCTCAAATACACACAAATCTTATATAAAGTTTGCCCTTGACTTTTATTTATTGTCATCGCATAACACAGCCGAATTGGAAGCTGGCAACGACGCAATGTGAAAGGCCATTTACACCCAGGAGAATTAAGCACAATACGCGGAATACAAACTCGTTCCCCTTTATGTGAACCAGTAATGATTTCACCTTCTATAACTCTGTGGCCAAGGCGAGTGACAATCAAACGTGTCCCATTACATAGACCAAGAGACGGAACCACCTTAACCATCTTTCCAAATTATTCAAACGAAGAGTCCCCTTCTTTCTAAGAACAAAATTAGCAGAGGGGCGTCGACGATATACAGGAAACCCCATCTCATCCACCATCATCTCACTGTTAAAAGACTTTGGAAACCGCTTTGAGCAAGTGCCATCTTTCATACAAGGACACTTGTCATCTAACATACCACATGGGCCGTGAACCATGAATTCATCCACAAGTGTATATCCCGAAGGGTCAACCATTGGATCTGGTAACTCAGCACACACCAGATTATCTATAAAAGCAGGCGAAGGATCCTTCGTACTCTCTTTAAGCCAGATAAGAGTATGAGTATGAGGAAGCCCTCTCTTTTGAAATTCCACCACATACAAATCTGAAAATTGTATAACCAAAATAGTAATAATTAAATTCAAAGAAGGAGACCACAATGGTACAGTAGGGAAAATAAATAGTAACTCACAAGCTTGAATAGCTCCAAATGCTGATCCATTCTTTACATCTTCTAAAAATTCTTCAAATTTTATATTGAAAGCACGTGTAACAACGTCAGGACGATCAACGTGAGTCTGACCACCTTCATATGCGAGAGCATCACTTCTTGCCACTTTGGATTGCATGTAAAAGTGACAAAAAGATCGGGAGCACCATATTCGCGACAAATAGCCATACCATCATGGTAATTAAGCATCATGTACCAAGGACCACCCGTAAAACTCGAATGTAATATAAACTGAATCCCCAAATTCTCACCAGTTGATCCACCCTGTCCGACAACATCAGTAATACCTTGATAAGTCTCAGAACGTAAATCATCTTGTTGCTGAAAGTGAAAGTCCAAACGATTAGCTTCCACACAAGAATAAGAATTCACACCTATCTGCTGGCTCAAACGACCACAACAGGTATAAGGATTTGGCTCCCCCCGTCTATAGTGGAAGTAATAATTATAGTATTCCATCATAGATACTTGCCCTCCTGAAGAACGACCACGTAAACGCCCACCAATATTACAATGCCCATCTCCATGAGGCCCACCAGTAGCAATATACTTGATACCAAGATGAAATCCTTTGTCACCAAAGGGAAATAATAGAGGATACTGTAGGGGCATAAGACTCGAATTCAACGAAGAGATATGCTGAAGAAAACCAGAGCGAGTTTCAGCAATAACATCAAATCTTTTACATTCAAGCGTGTAATCGCCGACAATAAGAGCGGCCACCTCACATGAAGCAGGACCAGAAAAACGGTCACCATGACCACCGCCTTCATCACCCATAAAATGTATAGCCACCCTAGGAGCAGAAGGAGAACACAGATTTGCCCTAGCCATTCTAAACTTATGCACCAATTTATGATGCCTATTTAACATAGCAATAAGAGAGGCCACAATGCCTGGATCAGGATCAAGCGTTTCAGCTCCTTGACGATCAAAGGCACTAATTCTCAACTGCACTTCATCAGCAGAGTCCACCATATAAAGCTGAGCATACTTTGGCGCACTATTCCCTGAAGGAATAAGAGGACCAATATGATGATAAACCACCCCATTCATCTTGAAAACATAGGGATCCGCCAACATTAATACTCTGATCAACTCGAGCGCCAAGAGATGTGAAGCAAAACATAGAATTGTAATATCTAATCAAACGCATGAAACGGCTAGAGACAGGACCTCCATCAAACTTAATCAAATCCTTAAGAGGAGATGGCCAATCTGGAAATGAAGGCAACGACACCTTGCCTCCCTTGCAACAGCCACTATACACTGGAAGGCGACCACCACCGGCAGCATAAGTCTTACAGCCCTCCAAAAACCAAAATGAAGCATGGCACACCGGGCAAACATACTCAGGACCACCATAATAAGAGCGAACACGTGAAACGGCTGGCATAAATAACAAAAACAGCAAGGAGTAAGGGAAAACAAACAAACAAAGAATCTAAAGAACAGAATATAAAACTTAACTACCTTTAAGAAGTAATATATTTTCCTTAGCAAATGGCGGTTCCATAGCAGGAACTACAACACAAGAGAGACTTTCAATCTTAAACCGATCGGGAGCAAAGCAATTAAAAACCGTAAACATAACAAACAAAATCAAGAAACACACCTCTTTTTTTACCAGTGTAATAATCTCGAAGAATCCTTCGCTTCCGACGATTCCAAACAGCATCAGCACGACTAACAACAGGTGTAGGAAGAACTACAGAAAGTAAACATGAAAAAATATTAACCAAGCAAACACATCGAAGCATATAAACAGTTGTAAGGAGTACAAAATAAATAAACATACCAGAAGGAGTCAGTCCACGCGAGGAACCAGACAACCAACCAGCAACAAAATACGGACGATACAAAACTTCGACATCAGATGCACCCCTAACAGCAAGAAGACAAGGATCAACCAGCTCTTCAAGTACAGGGCAAACGTTCCTTCCAACTGCAAAAGTCAATCAGTCAGCAATATTTTTCTGAAAACAATACAAAAGGAGTTCAACAAAGAAAGCACCCACCGGACGATGAATCTAGAGGGCGCTTCCCACGACGGATATCTTGCCGTGCCTGGCGTTGCCGCCGCGCCTCATCAGCACTCGAATCTGAAAACACACAACCACGTAAAAACAACCAAATTTTTTACCAAAATCACACATAGCTAATAACAACCTAAAAGGAGCAATACTCACGAGGAACAGAACCACCTTGGGCAAGAAACCTCCCATCAACACCACCAACCGGCAAAGAGGAACCCACCAAGGAAGAAGAACCCAACGACGTGGAGCGAATACGCTGGGAAGCATGAGCACCGGAACGAACCATAACAGAGACGAAACGAACAGGAAAAGACTCAGCAGGGACACAAACGAAGACTCACCGAACAGGAAAAGACTCAGCAGGGACACAAACGAAGACTCGCCTCCCTCCCAACCATGCACAAAATCTCACGCGTGGTGAGGAGGCTTCGATTCTGATCTACATGGCGAAGAGAGACTGTTAAGCCAGTAATAGCAGGAGCTTATTTTAGCTGGGTAATTGCGGATTCAGTTGCGCAGATTGCTGAAGAAAAATCTATAGACATCTGGCACTATCATATTAATACTCAAATAAATGTTAGGTGATAAGGCTTTCTAATCCGTCATATACAAACAATCTGATAACTACTAAACATGAGAACAATATGGATGCGGTACAATAGTCATAAAATGATACTTGATGCAGATGGATGCAGATAACATAAGCAGCAGAAATTAGTGCCAGCTGCCAGGTAAGAGAACGCACAATGGTATGAATCCATATAGAATGATAGTGGTAAAAAAATGCAAATTACCTGCATGTCATAGCAAATACATTCAGCTATGTCATTACTAAACTGACAACAAAGTTTTTGGTTGCAGTCAATAATTAAAAGCCAGATAGATCATAGAAGAAATGGTTTCACTGTTTGTAGACATTGGACTTTAAACCTCATCTTGATGACTTTTTTTAATAAAAGAAAGGATAATACTTTCCTAATAAAGGTTAGTACATAAATTTTCCACAGGATTTCTTCAAGATAAAAAAATACGTGAGCTCGTATAACAATAAGAGGCTCTCATCTCTCTCCTGCAAACAGATTAACACATCATTCAACACCAATCGTTAAAGCTGTCATGCATGCCAAATTCGCCTCTGCAGAAATGCACGTATCGCTGAAGGTAGAACTGACCTGAAGGTCCATGGGCATGTTTGTTGGGAGCCGCTTCTCGTGAAGCTCATGGGGCAGGACGACCGGTGGCAGCAGGCCTCACAGACAGTGCGCATCCTGCTCCTTCTCCGTCCTCGCAGGCAGGTTGGGAGCGCGTAGTCTGCCGCCTGCTTGGTGCTTGCACGTCCTCCGGTAGCCTGCCTATATATAATCAACAAGTAATCCAACACTGAGGAGATCGATCAGTGAGCAAGAATGGAGGGTGGGATGTTCGGGCTGGACTCCGAGACCCCGCTAACGATGGCGCTGCAGCACCTGCTGAGCATCCCGGACGGCGAGGCCGGCGGGGCGCAGCACGACACTGCCATCTCAGCCTCGCTGGAGGAAAACGGAGGGCCTGGCGTTAGGGGCTGGCCAGCGACCAAGCTGGGGAGGATAGGGCGCAGCGGCGCACCACCATCTCGATCTCGGTGGAGGGAAACAAAAGGGCCGGCGCTAGGGGCTGCCGCCTACCAGGTTGGAGGAGGATGAGGCCGCGCGCAGAGACGGAGGACAGGAGACAGCAGCGAAGTAATCTGGGTTGGGCTTACGGAGAACGTGAACCAACAGCAGGCCAACTACTTATAGACAGTCGAAAGAGAAAAAACAAAGATGAAGCCCACCAGAAAAGCCTAGAAGGCAACGTGTCCATCGATTGAGTGGCAGTCAACGACACAAGGACACTGGACGTGGCAAGCATGCACAGAATCAGACGTGCTAGAACAATCCCACCAAGCAAAAAATAAAACCAGTCCACTCTAGAAAACCAACCTGCACACGTGTCCCTCAAACAAGGGCAGTAAAAAAAATTCCAAAAAAACCAGAAAATTCGAACCCTTACGGGTCTAGTATTCTAGTAATATGGACCAGTTAATCTGATGCTTGGACAGACTCACTTCCTTCAGAGCCAAAAAAAAGTTTGATACGATGTCGAACCAAACAAACACAAGAAGGAAGGAAGGAACCAATTCCTTTCTTGCCCTGCCAAAAAGGAAAAGGAACACATCATCTTTTGCCTTGTTCAATCCAAGAATCCCTTTCTTGCCCTGCCAAAAAACAAAAAGGAATACATACCCAGCCATGACGCCCATTTGTGAAAACAAAGGCATCAGCCTACGGGGAGTTGGTCTGGAGCTCTGAACTCCCCTATCGATTCAAGGTAATTAATTTCAGCTTCACTAGATAACGCTAGCTTTGTTGTTGCTTCGTAGCTATTTTTAGTGTAAAATAGATGGTGCCCTCCATTTTATTTCGAGTAACCATTGTGATATTCATTCGTGGTTCAGTTCTGTTTTCACGTATAGCAATGGCATTCTTCTTTGTAAGCCATATTTTTCATTTGCAAGCTATTCGCTGGTGAGTGAATCCACAGCACGTTCGTTTTCAACAGTGAGATGTATGAACCAACTTTTAGAATGTGATTGTTGAATTAAAAAGTTGTTATCAAGAGGAGTAATTTGATTTGCATGCACTATTTTCAGTATAGCAGCTGCCCGGGCAAATCCTGCGATATGGCGGTGGTTTTGGGTGCTTTGGCATCATACGTGACCAACATGCTCGCCCAAATGGCAAGCGAAGACATAGCCATGATGATCGGGGTCTCTAGTGGGATCGATGAACTAGACGCCAAGCTCAGGGATCTCAAGAATGTTCTTGCCGATGCCGATAGGAGGACCATCACCGACGAGAGTGTGCGGGGGTGGGTGGAGGAACTGAAGCGTGCCATGTACCAGGCCACCGACATCATCGACCTATGCCAGCTCAAGATCATGGAGCAAGGTCCATCCACGGACACGGGGTGCCTTCACGCGCTCCTCTTTTGCATCCGAAATCCCCTGCATGTCCATGGTATCGGCACCCGCATCAAGAACCTCAATCAAAAGTTGGATGACATCTGCAAGTGGGGTGGCAGTTTCAATTTCATCAAGCTAGAAGCCTACCAAGACCGGAAGGCAACTCGATCTCTTGCCACTGATCGCAAAACAGATTCATTGATGGAGAGGTCGGGTGCGGTTGGCGAGAAGATCGAGGAGGACACAAGAGCACTTGTGGAGGTGCTTACAAGGGAGGCAGTTGGTGACAAGGTTGATCACCTCATGGTGGTCGCCATTGTTGGTGTAGGCGGGATTGGCAAGACCACTCTCTGCAAGAAGGTATTCAATGATGAGGCTATCGAAGGCAAGTTCGCTAAGAAGATATGGCTTAGCATCACACGAGATTTCAACGATGTTGAATTGTTGAGTACGGCCATCACTGCCGCTGGCGGAGACTTGCCTGGAGTGGGTGGGGCTCGAGACAAGGCCCTACTTGTCGTTGCTCTCATGAATGCCATCAAGGACAAAAAATTCTTTCTTGTACTAGATGACACTAGCGTGTAGTGCGCGGCGGCACGCCGCGCCACATGGATTGGTAAGTTATTTATTTATTTTTTGCAATTTTTGGTAAGTCGTCTCAAGGCTTAATTCACGACAAATTAGTTATTTGTTTTTTTTTGGTAATTTTTGGTAAGTCGTCTCAAGGCTTAATTCACGGCAAATTAGTTATTTGTTTTTTTGGTAATTTTTGGTAAGTCGTCTCAAGGCTTAATTCACGACAAAGTAGTTCATATAAGAAAAGGGTGTATGCATAAGTGATCTACAGTAGGTGGGAAAAGGGTGCATCTAGTCTAGGCGGTATATGCATAAGTGATCTACAGTACGTGGTGATAGTGGCTACTGGATACAAAATTGCAAAGCTCTAGTTCTTTTCTTAGACCTGAGGTTAGCTAAAAAAAGGATTGTTCTTCGCTAACAAATAGAAGATGATGCCAACAATGAGGCTGTTTCAAGACCCCATTTATTTAATCACTACCGGTCAGTTTTCATACTACATATATACTGGGAAACACTCAAGAAGACCACATGTGCAACTTTAACACAGCTTCCTGGAACAATCAACTGTCTTTTTAGAGAATTCATTAGCATGGATGATATACAATGCGCCAAATCCATAACAGCTCGGCTTCGTGGAACAATCAACTGTCCTTTTAGAGAATTAATTAGCACGGATGATGTCCGATCAGCACGATGTATGCAAACATTTGAGCTGCTTTAATATCAGGATTGAAATCTGTAGAAATTCATGTGACCAGACCACACTATCTAAGGACCAAGGAAAATCTCATGATAAAATTGTCAGCTTTATGTAAGATAGCAATGATGCTAGAAATGGGAAGTTCCAGGGGCCTAAGTTTTATACTGATAACGCATGGCATGCCACTCTATACTTAAATCTCAGGCCATTAGAACCTTAGAAACACGGAAAATCCCTTGTGGCCTCAAGAAAACAATCAAGTATGAAAGAAAAAAGAAAGAAAATAGATGGAGTATATAATTAGCAACCTTCCAAAATAAAATACGATAAATGACATGGAGAAGGCACAAGTTCACTTAGATTTGTAGGTACTTCCATTTAGAAAAGGAATTGTACAAACTAATTGCTAGAGCAGCAATGAAGCAGTGAACAAAAAAGAAAGAAAAGATTGTAGGAAGTTCCACATAATAAGCAACCTTGAGATAGAGATGACAAAAGGCTAAAACGACCTTGGCTCCCAGAAGTTGTGTAGGGTGTGGTCGTTTTTTCTCTGAGTGCAAGAAAGCAAAGAAAATAATAATTCTGAAGTTACCCAAATATCCACAATAGGGTTATTTACTGGCAGTAATTGGTATTGAAAAGGTAGGCGCTAAGTAGCTCTCTAATATATATTTTGTTTGGAGAATCTTATAGGAAATGTTGGTCTATGCTCTTTACTATTTAACCAGAGCATGATTATTATAAACAAAAAATGGTACATGCATATTAGACAATGTGAATCAGTAGGCACTGAATTGGAAGCATGATTAACAAGGGAGAAAGCGAAGTCCTCTTATGCAGCTGTTAGTTGGTAGTTGAGCAGTTTTAACATGCTCCCCCTTATCTCCTTTTTTCACATGAGAGGTAAGAGCATATAATAGATCTGACCCGTTGATCTCATTAATTGGTGGTCTAATTAACTCTTACCTTCTTACCTGACATGTAAAAAGCTAGGGTAAGAGGGAGCATGTTAAAATTTGCCTAGCTGGTAATCAGGAGCTAGAATGATTTACAAAAGGAGATGTATAGCCAGTTCAAGCATTTAGGAATCAGTGGATACTCAACTGTAAGCATGATCCATAGGAGAGAAAGCAGTCAGATTATGCAACCATTAATTGGTAATTAATGACCGGTACGTTTGTAAGCAGCTCTGTTAGTAAGAACAGATCTTGTGAGCTCAAGAGACCAAACTGCTACAGTCCAATTTCTAAAGCATGTCTTGCAAAAGAAAATACAAACAATACTGCTAAAAACATAAAGTCATTGTGCCAATATCTCCTACAAAGATCAAATGGGGAAATAGGTACGGGGGAAATTTAAGTGGTTCTGGAATAAGAAGGAATTTCTCATCTGTTTTGCCAAATTGCACTGCATGTAAAGTTATGCCCAAAATGTTATGCTTGACTCGGGAATAATGTAGTGCAGCAGTATATTGCCAATAAATCATGCTCAGTTGTACTGGAAGCCAATATACTCCACAAGACACATCTCGTCAGAACTAAAGTTCCAAATGTACATAGACATCAAGCTGTAGCATTTCCTCAGTACGTCAGTAATGCACATCAAGTGCTTATGTGTTTGAACAGCATGCGAAATTAAAACAGAATTCCTACCAGGAAATGGAACATAACGTAATGGATAGATCAAGAATAAAAACGATTTACCATGCTATATTAGAGATGTAGGTCATGAATTTCTTGCACATACGGGCAGGAGCTGGATCTCAAAATCCATGTCCTCCCCACAGACTTGCACACATACCTGGTAAACCTTCCGTTTAGACTAATAATCAATTAGGTATACAATTTTCTGTACTATATGCACCCACCTTCTGATCTGAACTTGTAAGCAATGACAGTTCATCTCCTTGTAAAACAAAACCTTTCTGCAACGACATATCAAACCAAGAGCAAAAAAACCTCCCACATGTTTTTTCCCTTACATCAGTAAAAACAGAAGTCTAGATAATACAAACTATCATCTAATCTAGTAATAATTATGGTGTGTGTAGTTATATAGATTTGAACAGTGGATGTGAAAAAGAACAAAAAGAGGAGCATACCTTAGTGGTGTTGCTACTGCCAATAAAGTGACGACCAACTGGAGAGCTACCGCCTGAGAGTTGCTAGCTCGCTGCTTGCCGCGTGAGTGACAGAGGAGGAGTCGAGAGCTCGTGGGGAAAGGAGGGGCAAAACACTGCAGCAGCTCGCTGTTGGCTCGCCTCCGGAGGACAGAAGGCCGTGGGCAGTGGGCTCGTCCACCGCCGCCACCAAGTTGGAAGCTGGCGTTGTAGGCTTGCCGAGGAAGGCGGAAGGGCACCGCCTAGGACCAAACTGAGAGCAACGCCGAAAAAAAGAGAGCAGATCCGTCAGCATCATCCTCTCGCTCGCCCGTACTGGCAGATGACGCGTTGGTTCCCTTCTGCGCTTCTGTGGGGAGAAACATCAGGTGAAACGCCATCACTCGGGGCATGGGGGATGCGTGGCGGTGACGCGGCTTGCTGGGGCGGCGGTCGCCGGGATGTGCCGAGGACCGCGCTGCACACTCTCAATCTTGGCTTCACGGACGCAGCGAACAGCAACCCATCCGTGAGGATGCTGGCGAGCACCAACTTGACGCGGTCGTGTCCTCCCCGCGAGCCCCACCTCCTGGTGCCGCCACCGCTCGTCTGCCCAGTCGCCGTTCCATGACCATGCCGTCCGCGACCGACCACCACAAACACCCCTTCCATCGCCACCTCTTCGCTGAGCGGCGTCACCATCGTCCCTCTCCGCCATCCAGCACCGTGGGTTGGCTGTCCCGGTGGTCGCCCGTCTTGTCTTCCTCTGGGAGGTGCCCGGTCGCCTCCCTTGAAATGCAGCCGGCTAGGACAGGGTGTATGTGAAGAGGGGGTGGTGTAGCCGAAGTGGAAGGAGGTGCGATGGCTACGTGCGCCACCACCTTGGCCCGGGGAGGGTAGATGCGAAGCCGTCGCTCCGAGAGGATTTGGATGCCGGCAGTCGGGCCTGGCAGAGAACGGGAAGGATGGTTGTGGGAGCCGCGATCTGGGAGATGAACGGGGGCATTTTATAGTCGTCTACATCGGAAGCAGTTTTGATGGGATGCCTCTCGAGAGGTCCAGAGAGACAGCTCTAGACGCCTCCACATCCACCCGTCTAAATAGGCCACTGCCACGTAATATCAAAAGACAAGTACAATAATATAGAGGAACTCTCCGGTAGAATCTCATGCACACGCGTCAATAGACAAGGTCATCTGACTTTGGCAATCACAACGTCAAATCAAACGTGCTAAAACCATCCAACCAAGATTTTTTACTGCACCCAGGAAAACTGCTGGACACGCGTCACCCCAACAACCGTGCTAAAAAAAGTTCAAAAAAAACAGAAAAATGAATCCCTTACGGGCCTAGTATTCTTAGTATGTGGGGTGTCAGCGAATGGGACAAACTGTTGATGACTCCCTTTAGCTATGGCGGCCCAGGTAGCAGAGTCCTCATCACCACAAGACATGACACTGTTGCCCGGAGCATGAAAGTTGTGTATTGCCACCATGTTGACAAATTAGGTCCTATAGATGCATGGTCATTGCTCAAGAAGCAGGTCAGTACTTACTCATAGTCAATATAACACCCGTATTTTAGTGTCACACTGTTAATTTGATTTTATATACACTTACATATCAAAGAGAGGCGTTTTGGAGGCCGATCTCCATGGTGGCCGTTATCTCAATCGAGCGTTGTCACTTTAGGATCGGTGCCTTCAGACTTTTCAAGCGCTATACCCAGATATTTAGGAGAAATACACCTGTGCCATTCTTTCCTGTTCTCGATTTGTACGTGGGCCTCCTTTGAGGCTGATGCTTGCGAACATGCTGTGCTTTCTGGCCGCATTTGGGGAACGTTCCGCTTACATTTGTTTTTTTATTTTAGAATCTCCGCTTGCATTTGTTGTTCGCCTAACTACATTTTTTTTAAATCTTCAGCGCCTAATAACACACCATACGCTGGTAAAAAAAATAGCACACAATATGTTGTTTCTATTTTTTTTAGTTCGATCTGTTTCTACCACTTTTTATAGGGGAAAATGTGCTGTTTCTATTTCTCGTAGCACACCACACGTGTATATGTGCACAAGTCAAAAAGGGAAAAAAATGTGCATCTATAAATTTCATTCCCACATATATCTTTTGTAGAAAAAATATTTCACTAGTTATTCTTCAAATTTTGAAGAATTGCTCACATATATTACGAGGATAAAAGTATTGAGTATATATGAAGTTATTCTTCTAATTTTGAAGAATTCGTCACATATATTGCTAAAATACACAGTGAACACATTGTACACAGTTAACAATTTCTTGATACATGCTATACATTATTCTCAGTACACAGTTAACAATTATTAAGAATGCGATGAACATTTTTTCGACAAAGGGTGCATTTTATTGATTCAAGATGAAGTATCAAGTGAATAGAAACATAATGAGTACACACCCGGCTTCTGCATAGCTAGAATGTACATATCCAACACCAACACACACAAAGCCCGCCGGCAAATAGCAAAGTCATATAAGACCAAAGCTATCCCTAAGTGAGAGGAATTTTTTGGACAAACTACAACAATGATTATATCCGCACCAACCATTTCATGACAATACAAGGACAAGGATGTCCATGTTCTTCAACAGCAACGCCTTTAGGAAGGAAGCGACGCCCAAACGTCGACGTCACCGGATCCGACCACCGAAGGCCATATTTTAAGTTTTCACCTTGAAAAACTAGTCTGAGCATATCCGGGCAATGCCTTCAAAAAGGTTACGATATAAGTACACTGCCATTGCCAGGTATAACCATCTCAGGTCAGGCCTAGGTTTTCACCCCAGAGCTCGAGACCGGGCACTTGGGCACCACAAAAAACAGAAAGGAAACAAAATGGGAAACTTTAATAAAAAATGGACATTTTGTTGTAACGGTTGTTAGTATATTACGAGCGAACATTTTTTGGTTGTTGAAACACATGAACAGTCTTTCACGGAGAAGAACATTATTGAAAAATGAATCAAGATTTTGTTACACAAATGAAAAAATTATTTCTTAAATACATGAGATTTTCCTTTGGACAATGTGATTTTTTTTGCAAGAGTTGAACTAATAGTATAACCGGTTTGAGAACAACTGGTTCATTTTTTTTTAAAGATTCACATGTTCCATTCAACTAATTCAGGGCATAAATCCAACGTTCATCCGGCAGTAATGAATAACTTAATTGGTCCACTCAAGTAATTCTGGGCATAAATCCTAACGTTCGGAAAGCGATTAAATGGCACATCACTAGATGATGTGGTTGTTGCGTATGTTCTAGCGTCTCACACATAGCAAGACTGACACATAAATCCTGCCCATGTTCGTGAACTCCTTGCACTGTGTGGACAAGGTTGGTGAGACGATGGAACGTGTGAACAGCTTGGCAGGGCAGCGTCATTAACATGGAATAGCACTGTGCATAATTTAAGAATACAATGTGGTGTAAAAAGGTGCCAGATTAAAATACGTCGGAATAATACGGGACGGCAGCTGATCCCCACAACGACTAACGAGCCGGATTACGGCCTGCATGGTGCTCGGCCTCCAAACAGCATTTCCGTACATATCACCACATTGTTAATTTGATTATATATGAACTTGCATACGGCCACCACATATAGTTTTATTGCTTTTTGCCTTAAAAAAATTGTAAAACGGGTTCACCAAGATGATAAATGAAAAGGAATGAAAATACATCGAAAAATATTTTGGTACGCCTTCATATGCATTATGTAATCTTTAGAAAATCAATATGAAGTTGATTCCACACGTATGTGTGGCAATCTAATTTATCGTAGTGCATGCCTTTTTTTTTATCTTTTAGCTTATTTTCTTGGTGATCTAGTGCACTGCTTGTGGTAAGTAAATAAAAAAGAGCACACACCTAGCCATTGCCAACATATTACGTACCCCTCATTAACTTTATATGTTATAACTTACAACTGCTTGCAGGTACTCACATCAGGAAAAGATGAACCTGAGCTTGACATGCTAAAAGATATTGGGTTGCAAATTATAGCAAAATGTGATGGTTTGCCACTAGCTATAAAAGTTATGGGGGGGCTCCTATGCAAGAAGGAGAAAACACGACGTGATTGGGAAGACATCTTGAATGATGATATATGGTCAGTATCTCAAATTCCAGAGGAGCTAAACTATGCAATACATCTTAGCTATGATGATTTGTCCCCTTGCTTACAAGAATGCTTTCTGCACTTCTCCCTTAAGCCTAAAAAGACAATACTAAGTGTCAATGAAGTAGTGTCCATGTGGATTGGTGAAGGGTTGGTTAATGGAGGCTCGGGTATTCTAGAACTTGAAGGAAAAAGGTACTACAATGAGCTAATATTAAGGAACCTTATTGAGCCAGATACAAACTATCCTGGCCAGTTTATTGGAAATATGCATGATGTCATTCGCTCATTTGCTCACTTTGTGGCTAGAGATGAAGCGTTGGTAGCTCAGAGTGGAGCTACTGCTAAAAACAAACTTAGATCACATAGTTTTCTTAGGTTGTCCATAGAAACCAAAGGAGCTGAATCAGATGAATTTGAATGGAGAGATTTAACAGGGCATAAATTATTGAGACTACTAATGTTATCTGGGAACTTCAAAATGCAGCCTGGTGATTCCTTGGTTACTTTCTCAAGCCTACGAACTCTATTTATAGAATCCGCAAATTTTGCAGCATTGCTTGAATCTGTGTGTCAGCTGAAGCACTTGAGGTATTTGTCACTAAGAAGTTGCACAGATATATCTAGACTGCCAAAGAACATCCACGAGTTGAAATTCCTCCAACACATTAACCTTGAAGGTTGTGGAGGCATTGTAAAACTTCCTGATAGCATTGTTAAGCTACGAGGATTGAGGTATCTTTCAACTAATGACACCCATGTAAACAGTATTCCTAGGGGTTTCCGTGCTCTAACAAATTTGTGGGTACTATTTGGATTTCCAACATATATGGATGGTGATTGGTGTAGTTTGGAAGAGTTGGGGCCTCTTTCTCAGCTTAAGGAGCTTGGACTAAAGGGTCTAGAGAATGTATTAGAGGCCTCGTCCATTGCAAAGGCTAGAGTAGGTGCAAAACAATATCTTACTGCACTTACCTTAGAATGCAGCAGTAGACTAGGAGATGATGGGTTGCTCAAAGCCCGAGTCTAATGAGGAACAACAGAAAATTGAGGTGGTGTTTGATGTGATATGCCCTCTACCTTGCCTAGAGTATCTTGACATTAAAGGATATTTTGGGCGCCAACTCCCAAGATGGATGATGTGGACAACAATAGTACCACTCGAGAACTTGAGGACTCTATGGATGACAGATCTATCTTGCTGCACCCAACTCCCTGATGGATTGTGTCGACTCCCATGTTTGGATTTTTTACAGGTCAATCGCGCTCCGGCAATCAAGCGTGTTGGTAATGAATTCTTGCAACCCCGAAGTCAACGTCACCATCATTCATCTCAGGCGATGGTTGGCTTTCCGAAACTACACACACTGATTTTAAGTGGAATGTTGGAATGGGAGGAGTGGGGATGGGAGGAGAAAGTTCAAGCTATGCCCGCGTTGGAGGAGTTTTTTCTAAAAAACTGCAAGTTGGGGTATATTCCTCCCGGTCTTGCCACCCATGCAAGGGTTATGAAGAAGTTAACCATTGGTGGCGTACAGTGTCTCCAGTCGCTAAAGAACTTCACTTCCGTAGTTCATCTCATCCTGTATGACTTACCCGACCTGACTACAATGTCTAATTTCCCCAAATTGCAAAAGCTTTGGATCAACCACTGCCCAAAACTTGAGTTACTACATGAGATGAATTCACTCCGGAGGTTCGTGCTAATAGTTAACTACAGCAAGAAACAACTCCCGATGTGCCTACGGACTATACAACCAAGTCATTTGTTGCTGGACTGCAGTCCAGAGGTGCTCGCTTCCATGGCTTTGGGAAAGTGTGGCCCCGAGTGGGATAAGTTTCGTCATATCCAGCATGTCGAGGCTTATGCAGATGATGAAGGGATTGAAAAGAGATGGCATCTATTTTACTCAAGTAAACCGTACAACATGGAGACAAACATCAATATGCAGGTAATACATATTGTTGATCGTTGCTCTTCCAATATATATGGTTAATCTTTGTTTTCTTAATCTCTAGTTGTCTTCCATTCCATCTTAGTAGTTCACACTGTGCTCATGCCTAAATATATACAATTCCTACCGTTTCATTTTGCTTGCTAGGAGTGGTCGCACGTGGTGGCCGCCACCCGTGCCAAAGCCAAAGCAGTGGAGAAGGAACGAGCTATGGCCGCCGCCCGCGCTGAAGCCAAAGCAGTGGAGGAAAGGCGTGGTGTGGCCGCCACCCGTGCCAAAGCCGAAGCAGCGGAGAAGGAACGAGTTGTGGCCGTCACCCGCGCTGAAGCCAAAGCAGTGCAAGAGGCACGGGCCATGGCCGCCACCCGTGCCAAAGCCGAAGCAGCGGAGAAAGAACGAGCAATGGCCGCCGCCCGCGCTGAAACCAAAGCAGTGGAGGAGGGGAGCGCTGTGGCCGCCACCCGTGCCAAAGCCGAAGCAGCGGAGAAGGAACGGGTTATGGCTGTCACCCGCGCTGAAGCCAAAGCAGTGCAAGAGGCACGAGCCATGGCCGCCACCCGTGCCAAAGCCGAAGCAGCGGAGAAAGAACGAGCTATGGCCGCCGCCCGCGCTGAAGCCAAAGCAGTGGAGGAGAGGCGCGTTGTGGCCACCACCCGTGCCAAAGCCGAAGCAGCAGAAAAGGAACGGGTTGTGGCCGCTGCCCGCGCTGAAGACAAAGCAGTGGAGGCGGCGCGCTCCATGCCAAAACCGAAGCAGCGGATAAGGAACGAGTTGTGGCCGCGACACGCGCCAAAGCCACCGCCGCTCGTGCTGAAGCCGAGGCAGCAGAGGAACAACGCATATTAGCCACCACCCATGACAAAGACAGAGCAGTGAAGGAGGAGCGCGATGCGGCCGCTTCCCGGACCAAAGCCAAACCGAGAGCAGCGAAGAAGGAGCGCGATATGGCCGCCGCCTGCGTCGAAGCCAAAGCGCCGGAGGAGGAGCACGATGTGGTCGCCGCCCACGCCGAAGCCGACGCAGCGAAGGAGGAACACACCATGTTCACCGTCCCCACCGAAGCAAACATGGCGGAGGAGGAGTGCAACGTGTCCGTTGCCGCCCACGTCGAAGCGAAGCCGGCATCTTCAGGGACCACGCCACCGCCGCCGCGCCGCCGACCAATGTCTAAAGAGTCTCGCCTTCGTTAGCTAGTTAAACTATGTAAAAAAAAATGTCTAAGTGTCGTGTCTCGATGTTTTACCGTGTATATAAGCTTCACCTTATGTATACATATATGAACCGCATGTGTTAAACATACATATGTCACGGCAACATACATGTGTCACGGCATTGCTTGGTGGCCAAGGCTTTGGAGTAGTTAGGAGATATATTCTCTAGTTGTTAGCATGGTTATCTTTTATCTTTATACTAGAAGAACGCCCGTGCGTTGCAACGGGGCCACATTAATTTTAAGAGTTCAATATTAATCATGTTAATAATACATTTAATATTCTCATACATATCAAGTGACACTGGCGACCTTTTTTGTCAATTTAGCAACGGGCTCAGTTGCAACGGGCTCTTTATACATATCAGACAACTCGCTACTACTTAAACTACAACTATGGCTACCAATATTTTTTTGTCAATTTAGCTCAGCAATAGTGCCTAGCTTAATAGACTGCTTTGCATTCACCCCCTCAGAAGACAGAGAGAACCAACTCAACATGTCAGAAGATTAACAGAAATTTCATTTGTATGGCATGAACATATAGCAGGAGCACCAACACATAGATCAGCAGAGAGCAGAGCACAGCATGCACACACTCGGGCCATCTATATCATACACACACAGCAACGCACACACGCATCACGCTTGCATACACATACAGAAAAGCAGGCACACACGCATCATGCGCATTGGCCGGTGCGACGCACGCAGAGCAAGTACGTACGCACGGAGAGCAAGCTAGCAAGCACGCACGCGTCCAACCCCGCCGCTGCATGCTCTGGCAGAAGGTCAGGCAGCAAGGGAGACTGCACATTGAAGCTGTCCATGCAAGGCTGGAGGTGCTGGGCCGGCGACGGCGGTGTCGGGACGGCGCTTGATTCGTTCCCGGTGGCGTGGAGCTTGGGGCGGCAACGCGGCGATAGCTAGTGCTCGGGGATGGGGGTTTGGGGCAGGGGCAGTCGACCCGATGGCTGGCGAAGTTAACGGGCTCGGACGGCTGGAAATTCGGCGGGTGGCGGCGGCACAGCGCAAGGATGGGACAGGCGGAAAACCTAGCGGGCGTTCAACTACCAATACCCACGCCTTTTTTAGGGGAATTGCTTGTGAAAATAACGTGCGACGATGACTTAGCGAGCGGATCCCCTTAAAAAAGACATAGCGAGCAGATTCCCTTAAAACTGGTAGGAATGGATACGATTGATGACGTTGATAAATAGTGGTGAATGTTGGCCTAATTTACTATCATCATGCATGGAAATGAATCATCAAGAAAAAGAATACTTCCTATTACTACACTCATAGGAAGCTTCCTAATCTCTACTACCAAACAGTTTCTGCCCAAACAAGGAAGGAAAGTTATGGACGTGATTCGGAAGGAAACAAACGTTATGAAGATTAATTAATTTAGATTTGATCTTTAGAGATTGATTGTGATTGATTCTTTTACATAAAGACATTACTAAATAATTTGCGTCAGTATGGAAACGAATCATCAAGAAAAAGAATACTTCCTATTACTACACTCATAGGAAGCTTCCTAATCTCTGCTACCAAACAGTTTCTGCCCAAACAAGGAAGGAAAGTTATGGACGTGATTCGGAAGGAAACAAACGTTATGAAGATTAATTAATTTAGATTTGATCTTTAGAGATTGATTGTGATTGATTCTTTTACATAAAGACATTACTAAATAATTTGCGTCAGTATGGAAAGTTCTGATCCGTTCAGTTTTTTTCGTTGTGTGAGAGGGTGAAGTGAAAATAAACCGATGAAGTGGGGGAGGCAACGAAAAAAATCTACGACGGTTAACCTACGAAAAAAACCCGGACGAAAGTGGTGGGACGAAAAAAAACCTGGAAGCGAGACTACCAACTGCTCCATTAGAAATAGAGATTATTAGAGAATTAGAGATTAGAGATAGAGATTAGAGATTATTTGTTTCCTGAAAATCTATTATTTGTTTCCTAAAGCAAATTGCATTAATGAGAGAGATCCGTTGATTTGGCTAAGATAGGAAACAATCTATTATTTGTTTGCTAAAGCAAATTGCATTAATGGGAGAGATCCGTTGATTTGGCTAAGGTAGGAAAGAATCTATTATTTGTTTCCTAAAGAAAATTGCATTAATGAGAGAGATCCGTTGATTTGGCTAAGATAGGAAAGAATCTATTATTTGTTTCCTAAAGCAAATTGCATTAATGGGAGAGATCCGTTGATTTGGCTAAGGTAGGAAAGAATCTATTACTTGTTTCCTAAAGCAAATTGCATTAATGAGAGAGATTCGTTGATTTGGCCAAGGTAGGAAAGTTAGATCTGTGATCCTTTGTCATTAGGAAAGTGTTGAAAATAAACCGTACCGGACTACCAACTCCTCCATTAGGTTTTTTTCGCTGGTTAGTTTTCGTAGGTTTTTCTTTGCTGGATTGTCTTGGGTGCGATCGGAGGTTAGGCCCTGGAGTGTGTGGGGCGGGTGGGGGCTTCAGTACACGGTTTTTTCGGTTCGTTACGGCTCGGTGTGAGGTGGGACGAGGTACCAAAAAAAAACCATGGGAGGTGGGACGAAAAAAAACCTGGAAGCGAGACTACCAACTTCTCCATTAGGAGTAGAGATTCTCCTCTATCTCTCCATGTATCTCTCTGGTTGTTGAACAACCTAATCTTGTATGCCTCTGCGAGAGCCGGCCTCGCCTCAATCAATATATACCACGCGGGCTCCCATGTTACGGGAGTTGAGACGCTTCTACAATTTCCACATGGTATACAGAGCAGGCCTCTTTCATAGCATCTAGCTCATCTTTCTCCATCCTCTCCATCTTCAATCCATCATGCCGCAGCCATGTCCTCCTCCATCGCAATCACCTCCTCTGGCGTCAACTACAACACATCAGAACCTCTCAGCCGGACGAACTACGTTCTCTGGCGAGCCCAGGCGCGATCCCAGATACTGGGCGCTGGCTTGTTTGGCTACATAGATCAAACCATAGAGGAGCCTCCCAAAACAATCACTAGCAAAGACAAAGATGGTAAGGAGCAGGTAGTTCCCAATCCTGCCCATAATCCCTGGTTAGTTCGAGATCAGCAAATCGTGGCATATCTCCTTCGTAATCTGTCCAAGGAGGTGCTGGTTCAAGTGGCTTCGCTTGAATCATCTCATGCGATCTGGATGGCATTAGCAAATATGTTCTCTGCAGTTTCTTTGTCCCGCGTGAACAACATCAGATCTGCCCTCACCAACGCCCAGAAAGGATCTCAATCCGCCTCCACCTACTTCGGGCAGATGCGTGCCCTCTCTGACGAGCTTGCGGCGGCGGGCAAGCCGCTCGGGGAGGGAGAGCTCATCTCCTTCATCATCGTCGGGCTTGACATGGAGTATCAACCGATCATCTCTGCACTCGACGTCCGCACCGAGCCCATCACCGTCGACGCGCTCTTCTCTATGGTAGCCAACTTCGATCAGCGCATTGAGATGTTCAACGGCGCCGGTGGCTTCAAGTCATCGGCCAACGCAGCCTCCAGAGGTCGCTCGGGCGGTGGCAAAGGCGGCTACCGAAACCAGAAGAACGGCGGCCGCGGGGGCTATCCTGGCGGTGGTGGCCAAAACCCTAGCAGCGGCTATCCTGGCGCCGGTGGCGGCGCCTACAACCATGGCGGTGGCGGCGCCTACAACAACCACGGCAACAGCGGTGGCCAAGGCGGTGGCCATCGTGGCGGCGGCGGCGGGGGCTACTACAACAACAACGGCCCCCCTCGCCACTACTACAACAACAATCAAGGCGCTCGCTTCATGGGGTACAAGGAGTATGAAAACAAATGCCAAGAAAACTAACCATATTGCGAAATAATGCAAGTGGCGCTATCCAGAGGACAATTCCAGAAGGAGGCGTGTTGCAGCTGCGGCAGATGCCTCATACGGAGTTGACTCCAACTGGTATCTTGACTCTGGCTCAAATGAGAATATTACCTCTGAGCTTGAGAAGATGACCATGCACGAGAAGTACCAAGGCCAAGATCAAGTCCACACTGCTGAAAACGGTCCAGGTATGATGATAAGTCATGTTGGCAAGTCTATTATTCAAACCCCACATCGTGATATTCGTGTAGATGATGTTCTGCATATTCCTAATGCATCAAAAAATCTTCTGTCAGTTCATCGTATTACTCTTGACAATGGTGTCTTCATAGAGTTTCATCCCTTCTTCTTTTTGATCAAGGATCAGGTCACGAGGAGGGTGCTTTATCGCGGTAGATGTGTGCAAGGTCTCTATCCGTTGATCCCCACAATTTCCAAGTTCAATAAGCAAGCATATGGAGCTTTCAAGGTGTCCTCAGAACGATGGCATAATCGTTTAGGCCACCCATCTTTTTCCGTTGTTTATCAAATTCTTAGCAAAAATAAGCTCGCATTTGTTGACGAGCATGATCATGAAACTATTTGTGACTCTTGCCAAAGAGCAAAAAGCCACCAGTTGCCATATCCTATTTCCAATAGTGTTTCAACAAAACCCTTGCAGCTTGTATTTTCTGATGTATGGGGACTGGCCCCTTTCTCTGTTGGTCGGCACACCTATTACGTGAGTTTCATCGATGACTTTAGCAAGTATACTTGGATATACCTCCTTAAGAAACGCTCCGATGTTTTCCAAGTCTTTCTCAACTTTCAAGCTCTTGTCGAACGGCAATTTGATTGCAAAATACTTGCCATGCAATCAGATTGGGGAGGGGAATACGAGAAACTTAACTCCTTTTTCCAACGGATAGGGATTTCTCATCATGTTTCTTGCCCTCACGCTCACCAACAAAATGGTTCAGCGGAGCGCAAGCATAGACACATTGTTGACGTTGGTCTTTCCCTCCTTGCCGGAGCATCCATGCCGCTCAAATTCTGGGATGAGGCGTTCCTCACCGCGGTGCACCTCATAAATATTTTACCTAGTCGTGTCATTAATTTTGAGACACCCACTGAACGTCTACTTCATATCAAACTCGAGTACTCCCATCTTCGTGTGTTTGGTTGCGCATGTTGGCCTAACCTTCGTCCCTATAATAATAGGAAACTTATTTTTCGTCAACACAATGTGTCTTCATAGGCTACAGTGCACAACATAAAGGTGTTAAGTGTCTTGATGTAGCCACGGGACGTGTGTATATCTCCCGAGATGTTGTCTTTGATGAAACGGTGTTTCCTTTTGCCAAACTCCACCCAAATGCCGGCGCTTTGCTTCGCAAAGAAATTCTTCTTTTGCCCTCCACCTTGACCGGCGTTGATCATGGGGGAGAGAATAATAGTACTGACCAACTTGCCTCTAATCATCATATTATGCCTGAGATTACTGCTGCAGATTTAAATTCAGATGAAGAGGAAAATTGCAGTTCAAACAGACGTGATTTTATGTGCCCCTGACTGGCGACACGGACGCAAATCGAGGAGGATCCGCCTCGGGATCCCTACGGCTGGACCCAATATCCTCTCCGGGATTCGGGCGCACAGCACCTGGTCGCGCCTCGGGGCCCGAGCGCCTCGAGCGGGCGCGTGATCAGGACAACGACGGCGTCGCTCCGCGCCAACCGCCTGACGACGCGTGGCGGACAGATATCCGCGCGCCTGAGCCCACCTCACCTGGTTGGCCCGCGTCGGATTCGCCAGGGCCCGCCACTGCACCAGATTCGACCGGGCCCGCTGCTTCACCTCCGAGGCGGTCGCCCACAGGCGCGACATAATCCTCCTCAGGATCTGAGTCGCCAGCACCTAAGGCTGATGCGGCTGGTGGATCCCCTGAGGCTCCGTCTCCTGTGGTTTCTCCTATGGCGCCGCGCACTAGGCTACAGAAGGGAATTACTACTCGTTTAAATTACAAAAATTTCTCCAAAATTGGTATGTCCTGCACAACTGGTGAACCTAACAGTTTAATGACAGCACTTGGTGATCCTAGGTGGAAGGCGGCCATAGAAGATGAAATCACGGCGTTGCGTAAAAATAAAACATGGCACCTAGTGCCCCCTCGACCAGGCAGAAATCTAATTGATTGTAAGTTGGTCTATCGAATCAAGAAGAAGTCTGACGGTACCATAGACAGATACAAGGCAAGACTTGTAGCAAAGGGCTTCAAGCAAAGGTATGAAATAGATTATGAGGACACGTTTAGTCCTATTGTTAAAGCTGCAACAATCCGTCTTGTGTTATCAATAGCTGTGTCCAGGGGATGGAGTCTGAGGCAGCTAGATGTCCAGAACGCGTTTCTTCATGGTGTTCTGAAAGAGGAAGTGTACATGAAACAGCCTCCTGGGTTTGAAGATAAAGATGCACCATCCTATGTCTGCAAGCTTGATAAGGCCTTGTATGGGTTGAAGCAGGCACCCAGAGCATGGTATTCACGGTTAAGCATGAAACTTCAGTCACTTGGCTTTGTTCCATCAAAATCCGACACCTCCTTGTTCATTTATAACAAGCACAAAACATCCATATTTGTTTTAATATATTGTTCATGACATAATTGTCACTAGCTCTTCTGATGGAGCTGTGACAGCATTACTTAAGGATCTAGGCTCTGAGTTTGCACTCAAGGACTTGGGAGACCTGCATTTCTTCTTGGGCATTGAGGTCAAGAAACACAGTAATGGTATTCATCTATCTCAGGCAAAGTATGCTACGCTAAGTAGAATTGGCATGCAGAATTGTAAATCTTCACCAACACCTTTGTCTAGTTCAGAACCTTTATCCTTGACAGAAGGACAGCCTCTGCACCAAGAGGATATTACGGGTTACAGGAGTCTAGTTGGTGGACTTCAGTACTTGACTCTTACTCGACCTGACATCTCTTTTGCAGTCAATAAGGTGTGTCAGTATCTTCACGCACCTACCACAGCTCACTGGACAGCTGCAAAACGAATTCTCAGGTACATAAGAAGCACTATACACTTGGGTCTTACATTCAGCAAGTCATCTTCCACACGTGTCAGTGCCTTCTCAGATGCAGACTGGGCTGGTTGTTTAGATGACAGAAGGTCAACAGGTGGTTTTGCTATCTTTTATGGACCTAACTTGATATCATGGTGTGCAAGAAAACAAGCTACTGTTTCCAGGTCAAGTACAGAAGCAGAGTATAAAGCATTAGCAAATGCAATGGCAGAAATCATTTGGGTTCAGTCTATGCTCAGAGAACTTGGAGTGACTCAGACTCAGCCTCCTTGTTTGTGGTGTGACAATCTTGGTGCTACATATTTATCTGCTAATCCAGTCTTTCATGCCAGGACAAAGCACATTGAAATAGACTTCCATTTTGTAAGAGAACGTGGTGCCAATAAACAGCTTGAGATCAGATTTATACCTTCCAAAAATCAGCTTGCAGATGGGTTCACAAAGGCATTGCCGTCCAAAGGTTTTGAAGAGTTTAAACGTAATCTCAACTTGTCATAGTTGTGATTATGGGGGAGTGTTAAACATACATATGTCACGGCAACATACATGCATCACGACATTGCTTGGTGGCCAAGGCTTTGGAGTAGTTAGGAGATATATTCTCAAGTTGTTAGCATGGTTATCTTTTATCTTTATATTCTCCTCTATCTCTCCATGTATCTCTCTGGTTGTTGAACAACCTAATCTTGTATGCCTCTGCGAGAGCCGGCCTCGCCTCAATCAATATATACCACGCGGGCTCCCATGTTACGGGAGTTGAGACGCTTCTACAATTTCCACAGCATGAATTTCCAATTTTAAATTTGACAGTGCTTATTTGCAATGGTGTCAAATTGTGTGACGTTTCATTTTGTTTTGTTTTAAGTAAGATATATAAGAAAAAACACGTGCGTGCACGGCGGTACAGCGGCCGCCGTGTTGGGTCACGGATAAGAAGCCAGGAACAGCGCTGGGTAGGAGAGAGAGATCCATCGATCTGCAGGGACGACGCCATTGTCGCGATTATCATATGTCTCGATCGTGAGAGATGTGCAGCGCCACGCCACGCCATGCCGTGTGCTCCTCCGCCGCGAGCCGCCTTCCCTCCCCTCCCCTCCTACACTCGCACACTGTGCCGCGCTGTGCTCCCCGGAACGTGTTGACTAATGCTTCGCCAGCCAGGTGCCCCCTCCACGCCTCGCCCATCTCTTCCCCCAATCGGACAGCTGGCCCCGCCCGCGAGGGTGGGTTTCATTCACCGTGCGTGCGTGCGAGGAGTTGGAGCCCAGGAGGAGGAGGAGGAGGGAGAGTGCTCGCCGTCGCCGGGCCCCTTGGTCGTCGGCTCATCGCCGTCCCGTCCTCGCCGTCGCGCCGATTGCGTGGGTGGGTGCTGTCTGCTTGCTCCCAAAATTTCTAGCCCTGGGGCTGGGGAGGATGCTCTGCTCTGCCATGCTTTCTGAAGATTGTATGTACCCTCTGTTCTGTTCAAACTTCAAAGCCGGTTCGGCTGCTAGATCTGCTAGATTTGTGTCGTCACTTTCAGCAGCTCGCATCTGAAACCATGGAGGAATTCCCTTTCATGCCTAGGCACACTCACCGCGCATCACGCTGTAATAAATCGTGAGGTAAACCCGGATGTGTCTATGCCTAACTGAACTACGGTCCTTCAACTGACGTTGGCCGACTGACTCAACTACATACGGTCCTTCAACCCTCAACACAGATATTTCAACTTCACCAATCACGAATTCACCATAGTACCTATCCAAGTAAAAAACCATTGTTTCTATACATAACTATTGACCCTGAAATGTTTCTGCCACACCATCCACCCATACTGTTGTTCTCTGCATACGAACAATCAGGACAAATTTATCAGTTCAGTGTCCGGACAAACTTTCCTTTCGTGCCCTTTTTGGACCCAATTCCCCGAACCATGCCGCCTTTTGGACTTTGGCAAGCAAGTAGTATACAAGTGCTCGACGATCATATCTAGCGGGCTGGTACGTACCAGAGAGAACATTCCTCCTTCACATCACAAGGAACGTTCCATGGATGGCTTCTTGGTGGGCTGCCTTCTGTGGTTTTCTGGACTTCCTCTTGCTCCAGGGTGTTTTAATATAGGAACTTCATTTGTCACTTGGTAAGCTGACAGTACTTTTGCCAATTTAAATCGCCCTTTTGAGCTTGTAGTACGGGGTTCTGGTTGAATTGCTCTTCTTTACTGGTAACGGCTTAAAGTATATGCTAACTTGACTTGATATAATATTTTGGGACCCTTTCTTTATCCTTTGGGTTCAGTCATGTCAATTATAATATCCGATGGTCATGGATTGGTCCTAGTCAGGGTTCACCAAATTGAGTGCTAGATTTTTCTTTTTCTTGCTTTGAAACTGTTTCTAGTGTGCTTCCCCTTTCTTCCAAGAGATTTTTAGTTTTTTTTATTTATGACAGTGAAGAGATTTTAAGTTTTAAATTTTTAATACAGCATCAGAGAAAACAATAATAGGTTCCTTCAAACCATTCTGTCGGCTAAAGAAATTAATTTCCGTTAACTTTTCATATATCTTTCCCGTTTAGATGGGTTCGTTGTGTGTATTCAACCAAACTGGTGCTGTTCTTGTCACACCTTCTCTGTTCAGAATGTTTTTTTACGCTCTATTTTTCAGATATCGAAACTAACATAATAGCAATTGTACTTTGATCCCTTCATTTATGTTTATTTGTTACTGATGTGTGTATCATTCTTCTGCAAGGACTTAGATTTCAATGTGTAAACTCATCTATTGGGATCATTTCTTATCTGAGTTCGGTCACGTCACATGTAATACCCAGCGATCATGGATTAGTCCTAGTTAAGGTTCACCAATTTGATTGCTGGATGTTTTTGTTCTTTTGCAAAAATTCTAGTGTATTTCTTTTTTCTATGAGATTTTAAAGTTTTAATAGAGCATCCAAAAAAATCCTCCAAATCATCCTCATCTGTAGAAGAAACTCATTTTTGTTAACTTTTCAGATATATTTCCCTTTTTATAAGGGTTCATTACATGTATTCAACGAAACTGTTGATGTTCCTGTCACACTTACTCTGGTCAGAATGTTTCTGACACCCAATTTTTCAGATATGGAACTAACATAATTACAATTGTACTATGATCCCTTGATTTGCATTATTTTGTCAGGAATTACTTAGGATTTCGTTGTGTAAACTCATATTTACCTTTTCTTTCAGACTTTTGCAACTAGTACTGTAATTCTGTAAACTTGTGAAGAAAGGCTACTCGAGTTTTACACCCAGTAACTCAATCATGTCAGACTGTGCCACGAATAGATTCAATGAGAAAGAAGACTTCCAAGTTGTTTTGGGCAAAGGAAATCCTGGAGAGTCATCTTGCCAGCAACTTACCAAGTGGATGGCACACTGGACCAGAGCAAGTAGCAGTCCATATGGCAGGAGCTGTAGTCCTTTGGAGGATGCCAACAATAGCACTTGCGCAAAAGATTCTGAAACTTCACCTTTTGAGCTTAGGAAATCCACCGTGGCCGAAAGGCTAATGTCGGGAAGAAACCATGAAGGAATTTCAATGAAGAATGTGCCGCGACTAGACCCTAACATGTGGGGTGTGGCGCATGATGCTTGGCAAGAAGATGAACAGACCAAAACTGAATGGCGAGATGGGCATTTTCAAAGCTGTAAGATCCAGATGCAGAAAGATGAAAATTTCTATGCCAAGACAGTAGTATCAAAAACACTTTCCGTTTGCAGGCTTTCAGATCTACCATTGGATTTTCAGAAACTTGTGAGCTCAGACGAGAACCCTGATTCACATTGGAACCAGATTCCTATGTTGTCAGTCAATCAGAAAGTTGAAACTATACTCAGCCCAAAGCGGAAGTATGCGTCCGGTTCTGTGTTTGATGATCTCTTTGTGCCACAACAAATTCCGAAGCTAAACGTGGGTCCATCCAACTTGATGGCATGCTCACATCAGGAATATGGGCTGCAGTTTCCTCGAATGACTGACATGGTCATGGACCATTGCAAACCTTCAGGGGGCATCAAACATCTCCTAGAAGACCCTACCTGTCTCATTTCTGATCATGCAGGGAAGAAACTAAAAGTTGACAATAACTCATCATCAGATTGTGGAATGGATGAGCAGGGTACAGGTCACTATTTTGCAAACCCAAATCAGGAGCCGCTCGGCAGATGTGACGAAAAGCAGTTCAACCTTTCAGAAAACAGTGACAAATTTACAGATTCTGTTAAACAAAACGATGCCTGTTTATTTGAAATGCTGACAATCCCTTCCAAACCACAAAGTACGTACCCAGTAGATTCTCTCTCTTCTTGTAGTCCTTTATTTGGAGCCCAGAATCAACTCTCATGTAAAACTAAAACGATGCATGGAGATGCACAGTATGTGTCAAAATCCTCAGCAGGTGAGGGATTATCCCCAGTTAATACAATATTTGCTTAGAGAATTTCTTTAGTAACAATCATTAGAAAAAGAAACTTGCATCTTGTCATTTTTCTGTCATAATGTGTTTGTTGATATAATATTATAAAAATGAAGTATCGGTCAAACAGTACTGCTCACTTTTTTTGTTCTGGAATTTTGCAGGCATGGCTTCATCGTTGATGCAAAAGGTATCAGTGCTGCACTTGCATATCACACTCATGGCCTGCCTTGGGCATAAAAATGAATCGCGCTCAACAGTTTTTGCTTGGACCTGTTGTTATACTACTATTGTTTATATAAAAACTCATAAGACTATTATCTTCCATGCAAATTTTCTGCATCCTCAACTTTGCTTCTGAGAATTAACACATCTTTCTGCCTCGAGTATAAGTGTACTTGCTTGGATTGGCTGATCTTGCACCTTGTATGCTCGCTTACGCATTACTTCGTACGATTCAATATGGCAATTCCTTAAAGCCGTATACTACTCTGTAGTTTTGGACCTTTATCAGTTGATTCACACTGGGAAGCTTTTCCTTTTATTGATACTGATTTTTGCATTATGAACAAATGTGCTGCAGGACAACATCTGCGCAGAAAAAGCAAATGAGCAGCTGGCAACTCTATCTATAGAAGGATCACCAAGATACAACAAAGCAAACATATTTCATAATGCCAATGCCAATCAATACGTTTCATCCAAAGCAACCACTTCCAGCAAGCAAGAACCCAGCAGCCCCGGAACAGAAACCATGGACTTGGATCCCCTGCCGTTTGAAAGCGGGACAAGAAATCAAGTCCCCACCGACACAATCCGATCGCCAGCGGGTGCCGATCCAAGCGAAAAATGGCTCAAGCGCCTGCTCCATGACACCGCAAACCCTCATGTTCACCGTTCCAAGAGGCCCAGAACGGGAGACTGCCGTCCGGTCAGAGGAGCAGGTGGAATGTCCGGCACCGACATTGTCGACCCTGTTGAGGCAAGGTGTGTTCGCTGCTGGATAGGGAGGTTGTGCCAGGGTGGCGGCGCCCCTGTTTCGCTTGGAGAACCAGACGAAAGGAGAACAACAGCGAAGCCTGACGTCGCGGCCAGGGAATTTGGAGGCCATTTCTCGAGCATCAAGGCGATGGCGATGATGGGGCGGATGATGAGAAAGATCCGGCCATTTGATCGTGAGAGGAAGGGGCCTTGGGTTATGTGGAAGGCAGAGGACGGAGCCTGAATGTCTGGCTAGCAGTTCAGTTCTCCTGTTTTGTGTGGTGTAAGGTGACAAGTTTGCCGTTATATATGTTGGGTGGTTTGTTCTAAAGATATACATCCGTATGTAGTAGTCCATTTGAAATATCTAGAAAGACAAATATTTAGGAACGGAGGGAGTAAATAATAAAGTGTATATATGTGTAAATCTTGTCAGCTGTAACTCATCAATCATCATAACCATCTGTTGTTGTTTCCTTAAGGGAGAACGGTTAGTAGAAGGCAAATTGGGGATGCGGAGGAATTGATCCCGGGCACCAGTGATCCCGGATGAACAGTAAAATCTGAAAAAATAGTAAAAAAATTCAAAAAAATCTGAAATTTGTTGTCAAGAAACTTTGATGTTTTTTCTACATGCGTGCCAATTTTCGTGATGAAATGACATTTGGGGAGGTGTCAGCAAAAAAAACAAAATCATGCTCCAAAAAAACTGTTTTTGGAAGCATTTTGGAGCATCGATTTTGTTTTTTTGCCGAGACCTGCATGAATGTCATTTTGTAATGAAAATTTGCACGCATGTGAAAAATATATCAATGTTTGTTGCCAAAAAAATTCAGATTTTTTTGATCTTTTTAAATATATTTTTCGTTTGTACTGTAGCAAAGGGTGCCTGTGAGCTCGAGCTCACAATAGCAGTTTCGGGCTCACAGGCACCCTTTGCTACAGTACAAACGAAAAAAATATTTAAAAAGATCAAAAAAATCTGAATTTTTTTTGGCAACAAACATTGATATATTTTTCATATGCGTGCAAATTTTCATGACAAAATGACACTCATGCAGGTCTCGGCAAAAAAAAACAAAATCGATGCTCCAAAATGCTTCCAAAAACAGTTTTTTTGGAGCATGATTTTGTTTTTTTTGCTGACACCTCCCCAAATGTCATTTCATCACGAAAATTGGCACGCATGTAGAAAAAACATCAAAGTTTCTTGACAACAAATTTCAGATTTTTTTGAATTTTTTTACTATTTTTTCGGATTTTACTGTTCATCCGGGATCACTGGTGCCCGGGATCAATTCCTCCGCGTCCGCAAATTGGGTACTACTCCCTCAATTTTTCTTCATTCAAGTTCACCTCGTCTTATGTGTTTATCTTTGATCATGGAATTGACCAATAAAATATGAGTTATATGCTACAAAAAGTACGATACTGGGTTCACATTTGAGAAAAAAAGAAGGTGTGAATGGTAGAGTTTTTAGTGCATGTAACTCATATTTTGTTGGTCAAATCGATAGTCAAAATCAGACTCAAAATAGGTGGTGGCCTAGTAGTAAATAGAAGTAACAACTCAAGGCAAATCCAACGCTGATCATCAAATGGATGAGTAAATAGCATAAAACTATCACAATTCGTTCTAGGGTTCCCAAGAACTACCACTTTTAAAAAACTTCCAAAAGCCTATCACAAAAAAATATCATTTGCACTGATGATTGTGTTAATTAATTGTTATCCAATATAGACGGATTGGGCCCAAATGTAAGGATGACGTGGCATAAAAGTCAACACCGTTAGATTTGACCGTTATGATGGGTGGGTCCCAAGTGTCAGTCTTTCTATAGAACAACCCCTGCAATTATTATTAGTAAGCAATTCAATCCCTACAATTTTTTTCAAAAAGCAAATGGGTCCTTACATTTTTTGAAAAAGCAATTAGCTCCTTGCATTTTTGTTGAAAAAAAGGAGCAGCGGTGGAGGCAATGAGCGTGTGTGCCTGCTGTTCACGGCGGAGCATGTGTGCCGGCTGTCTGCGTGGTGCAGCTCTGGTTGTTGTCCTAGGCGGAGGAACTAAGGCTGATGTCCATGACTAGTACATACCCTGTTATCCAAGACCTTATGTCCTTGAGAAGCTCTCTATTGAAGAGATGTACAAGGTGGACACGAAGAAAGCTCACCTTAAAATGAAACATGGTGTCATTTTTTAGGTTAAGATCATAAATGAAGTAGGTCACACACATTTTGGATGTTTAAATCGGGAAGGGTTATGCAAGGCCTATAAATTTCAGGAGGATGTGAAAATAACCTTCGATATTGGCATTCCTCAAGATAAAGACAATTGGGTGGATCTGGACATGATTCCGATTTTACCTCCATGTGAGTTTGTTAAACAAATTTTTTAAATAACCTATATATTGCTTATCTTAAAATAGTTGTTATTCATCCCTGCTAAACTTTTTTTTTATAATTGACAGCTTATTTCCTTTCTTCAAAAGATACACAAAAGATAATAAACTCTTGTCTCCTTCTGTTAATGATGTTCTGAAATTTAAGATCATTTATGGAGCTGGCCAAAATTATAGTGGATACATGCCACTAGTCCACGAGTTGTGCGATGGTAACATTAGTGCAAATATGATGGTAAGATTTTTTTTACTATTGTGTTACTAGTCCATCTTTTTCATATATTCTTCTAAAGTAAACCACATTGCTAACTATTTTACTATTATGTGCTTCAACGGAAGCTCCCGAATGATGTTGTGCCTCCGCTGGTATATGTCAAAGGTGAGATGACAATTGTTAGAGGTGAGATGACAACTGTTAGCATACTTCCATGGACGGAGACCTTCAAATGTGCATACTTGACTTCTAAAACAGATGAAGGTCTTAAAATCAAAGGATAGAGAAAACTAGGGAATGAGTGCAACCCATAAATTGGAGATTGTTAGATCTCTATGCTTCATAATGGAGATGGAGGGGTTTTCATTCTATTTTACCTAAAAGAGAGGGGTAGGTCCTGCTAGTACTTGTCATGTGCTAGGAAGTTTACCTAGGACGATAATGCTTAGCTAGTAGCGGTTAACTTATGATGATCATAATGATGATATTGTTATATCACTGCGATGATGATGAGTTGTATGACTACGATGACGATGCGTTGTTATATAATTATGATGATGATGAGTTGTTATATCATTGGGGTGGAAGAAACACGGATTAGATTAAAGTGGATGGATCCGAGTGACCAAGTTGAATTAGTAGGAAGATATGAGGTTGGGATGGTGACCACCTTAGTTGCAAACACTTCGAGTGATTTGACTTCCGAGGATGCAACAACCTCCTTATATGCACCCCGAGGGAGTCCTGGATAAGGGGGTATCCGGACAGCCGGACTATATACTTTGGCCGGACTGTTGGACTATGAAGATACAAGATTAAAGACTTCGTCCCATGTCCGGATGGGACTCTCCTTTGCGTGGAAGGCAAGCTTGGCGATTCGGGTGATAGATCTCCTTCTCTGTAACCGACTCTATGTAACCCTAGCCCCCTCCGGTGTCTATATAAACCGGAGGGTTTAGTCCATAGGACAACAACAACCATAATCATAGGCTAGCTTCTAGGGTTTAGCCTCTATGATCTCGTGGTAGATCCACTCTTCTAATACTCATATCATCAAGATCAATCAAGCAGGAAGTAGGGTATTACCTCCATCGAGAGGGCCCGGACCTGGGTAAACATCGTGTCCATGGTCTCCTGTTACCATTAGCCTTAGATGCACGGTTCGGGACCCCCTACCCGAGATCCGCCGGTTTTGACACCGACATTGGTGCTTTCATTGAGAGTTCCACTGTGTCACCGCGATAAGGCTTGATGGCTCGTCTCGTTGTCAAGGACAACATCATCTCTGGGGGAGCTCTGGCCCTAGGCCGAACTCTCCGGCTGGGCGGCTTCGTCATGACCGCCCGATCGGCCGTCGCGCCGATGATGACTTCTCAGGTCGTCAAAAACAGCCTCGACGTCGATTTGGAACTCGCCGAACAGATGGATCCAATGGAGCTCTCCTCCCTTAATGAGCTCTTGGATCGCATCGCCGCCCTGGGCGTCGCTACAGACTATGATTGGATCGGGCTTAAACCCGACCAAAGGGAGATCTCCGCTGGTCACCCATGAGATAGCGGTAGTGGAAGAGCATCATATGAATTCTCCCTCTATTTTGAGGACGAACTATGTCCAGATTTCCGAGCTCTCTGAGCCGGACACCCGCTCGTGGGAGGACACGACCCAAACCCCGAATTCAGAATCGGGCGGCGGGCGGAAGAATTTGGGCAACATCCCCGAGCCCGAGCCGTTAAGCTCGGAAACTTCTTTGCCCCTGGGTCCCAGATTGGGTCAGGATTCGGATTCGAAACCACCCACCCACCCAGATTTATTCAATCTTTCACATATCAGACAAGAGCCGCAAGAGACAGTATATCATTACTGGGCCAGATTCCTCCTTGTGATAAACAGGGCCAAGGACTATCGCGAGGAAGACGCAATCTCCCTCTTTTGCAAAAATTGCACGGACAAAGGGATCCTCAATGCTATAAGTCGCCGTGACATAGTACACTTCGCTAACTTAGCGGCCATAGTGCAGAAATACTGCGCAATGGAAAGCGCTTGGAAAACCCAAACAAACTTCTGGGACAATCCGACTCTCACTAAACCCTTCGTCCGAACTAAAAGGGCAAACTCTCATAAGTTACCCGATCCAAACACCAAAAAACCAAAGCCCGATACAAGGCGTGAAACCGTATTGGAGGAATGGCTCAATGGGCCTTGCAAACTTCATAGCACACCGGACGCCACGCCAACTCATAGCCTTAGAGCATGCTGGATACTCCGGCAGGTAGCAAAGAGCGGCGAGGATCTCCTCATAAACCATACAGCAGAGCAACATCCCGCCGGAAATAACAATACGGTATTGTCAGTCTTCGAGACTTTCGCCTCAAATAATAGGCGCAAGCGAGCTCAACGCAGTCTCGCCGAAGTTTGCCACGTGGCAACAATAAATCCATGGAATGACACGGCTATAACTTACAATGCCAGTGACGAACCTCAATTCCGAACAGTCCGGGCACCAGCCGCTTTGGTCCTTAGTCCAATCGTGGACGGCTTCCGGCTCACTAAAGTGCTCATGGACGGCGGAAGCGGACTAAACCTCATCTACGAAGCAACCCTCAACAAGATGGAAATTGACAAAAGCCGCATTGAGCGAAGCAGCACGACCTTCAGGGGAATCATCCCTAGTCGGGAGGCGTGATGTGCGGGGAAAATCACACTGGATGTGGTATTTGACACACCAAAGAATTACAGGTCCGAAGAAATTACATTCCAAGTGGTCCCGTTCAGCAGCGGATACCATGCCCTCTTAGGGCGGGACGCATTTACGAGCTTCCAAACTATACCCCATTACGGGTACATGAAGCTCAAAATGCCCTGGCCCAATGGAATCATCACTCTAGCTAGTGATCCGGACGTCGCACTCCGCGCCGAAAATAAAACTGCCACACTAGCCCTGGAGGCATTATCCGAAGCCCTCGCGGCCGAAGAACTAACAACACTGCGCACCACAGTGGACAGAGATGACGTGATATTTGACAAGCGACCCAAGTCCACCTCTTTAAAACCCGCGGACGAGATAGTCAAATTCCAGGTCCACTCAATGGACCCTACAAAGACAGCTTCCACCGGGACACAGCTGAACCCCACAATAGACACCGCACTGCGAGATTTCCTGCGTGAGAATTGGGATATTTTCGCCTGGCATCCTTCAGACATGTCGGGCATCCCATGCAGGCTGGCCGAACATAGCCTCAATATTCTGAAAGGATAGAAGCCAGTCAAGCAGACTCTTAGGCGCTTCTCAGAGCCTAAGCGGCAAGCCATGGGAGAAGAGCTAGCCAAGCTACTCGAGGCCGGATTCATCAGAGACATAAAACATCCGGATTGGCTAGCAAACCTGGTAATGGTACCAAAGAAGGGAAAATCCTGGCGCCTATGTGTCGATTTCAAGGACCTCAATAAGGCTTGCCCCAAGGATCCCTTCCCCCTCCCCCGCATTGATCAAATCATCGACGCCACCACAGGACACGGCTCATTGTGTTTCCTCGACGCATACTCCGGATACCATCAGATCAAGATGGCGGAGTCTGACAAAGCCGCAACGGCCTTCATTACGCCATACGGCCCCTTCTGTTTCAACACCATGCCTTTCGGGCTCAAAAACGCCGGCGCAACCTATCAACGCATGATTCAGACATGCCTGGAAAAACAAATCGGCAAAACAGTAGAGGCTTACGTAGAGGACGTGGTCATAAAAACAAGACACGTTGAAACTTTAATAGATGACTTGAGGCTCACGTTCAACAACCTCCGAACATACGACATCAAGCTCAACCCGGAGAAATGTGTGTTCGGTGTACCCTCCGGGAAATTGCTCGGCTTCATCGTTTCCAATAGAGGAATTGAAGAAAATCCGGCAAAAATCCGAGCTCTATCACAGTTGGCTATCCCAACAGACCTCAAGCAGATCCAGAAACTAACTGGATGTGTGGCTGCCTTAGGCCGCTTTATCTCCCGATTAGGAGAAAAGGCACTACCTCTTTATCGCCTTCTTCGATGCACCAAATGTTGGGGAACGTAGTAATTTCAAAAAAAATCCTACGCACACGCAAGATCATGGTGATGGCATAGCAACGAGAGGGGAGAGTGTTGTCTATGTACCCTCGTAGACCGTAAGCGGAAGCGTTAGCACAACGCGGTTGATGTAGTCGTACGTCTCCACGATCCGACCGATCCAAGCACCGAACGTACGGCACCTCCGAGTTCAGCACACGTTCAGCTCGATGACGATCCCCGGGCTCCGATCCAGCAAAGCTTCGGGGATGAGTTCCGTCAGCACGACGGCGTGGTGACGATGATGATGTTCTACCGGCGCAGGGCTTCGCCTAAGCTTCGCGATGATATGACCGAGGTGGAATATGGTGGAGGGGGGCACCGCACACGGCTAAGGAACGATCCGTAGATCAACTTGTGTGTCTATGGGGTGCCCCCCCCCGCCCCCGTACATAAAGGAACCAGGGGGGAGGAGGCGGCCGGCCAAGGAGGGCGCGCCAAGGGGGGAGTCCTACTCCCACCGGGAGTAGGACTCCCTTCTTTCCTAGTTGGAATAGGAGAAGGGGGGAAAGAGGAGGAAGAGGGGAAGGAAAGGGGGGGCGCCGCCCCCCTTCCCTTGTCCTATTCGGACTAGGAAGGGGAGGGGCGCGCGGCCCCCTCCTGCCTCCTTCCCTCTTCTCCCTCGAGGCCCATGTAGGCCCAATAACCCCCCGGGGGGGTTCCGGTAACCTCCCGGTGCTCCGGTAAAATGCCGATTTCACCCGGAACGATTTCGATGTCCAAATATAGGCTTCCAATATATCAATCTTTATGTCTCGACCATTTCGAGACTCCTCGTTACGTCCGTGATCACATCCGGGACTCCGAACAAACTTCGGTACATCAAAACTTATAAACTCATAATAAAACTGTCATCGTAACGTTAAGCGTGCGGACCCTACGGGTTCGAGAACTATGTAGACATGACCTAGAACTATTCTCGGTCAATAACCAATAGCGGAACCTGGATGCTCATATTGGTTCCTACATATTCTACGAAGATCTTTATCGGTCAAACCGCATAACAACATACGTTGTTCCCTTTGTCATCGGTATGTTACTTGCCCGAGATTTGATCGTCGGTATCCAATACCTAGTTCAATCTCGTTACCGGCAAGTCTCTTTACTCGTTCCGTAATGCATCATCCCGTAACCAACTCATTTGGTCACATTGCTTGCAAGGCTTATAGTGATGTGCATTACCGAGAGGGCCCAGAGATACCTCTCCGACAATCGGAGTGACAAAACCTAATCTCGAAATACGCCAACTCAACATGTACCTTCGGAGACACCTGTAGTACTCCTTTATAATCACCCAGTTACGTTGTGACGTTTGGTAGTACCCAAAGTGTTCCTCCGGTAAACGGGAGTTGCATAATTCTCATAGTTACAGGAACATGTATAAGTCATGAAGAAAGCAATAGCAATATACTAAACGATCAAGTGCTAGGCTAACGGAATGGGTCATGTCAATCACATCATTCTCCTAATGATGTGATCCCATTAATCAAATGACAACACATGTCTATGGTTAGGAAACATAACCATCTTTGATTAACGAGCTAGTCTAGTAGAGGCATACTAGTGACTATATGTTTGTCTATGTATTCACACATGTATCATGTTTCCGGTTAATACAATTCTAGCATGAATAATAAACATTTATCATGATATGAGGAAATAAATAATAACTTTATTATTGCCTCTAGGGCATATTTCCTTCAGTCTCCCACTTGCACTAGAGTCAATAATCTAGATTACATAGTAATGATTCTAACACCCATGGAGTCTTGGTGCTGATCATGTTTTGCTCGTGAGAGTGGCTTAGTCAACGGGTCTGCAACATTCAGATCCGTATGTATCTTGCAAATCTCTATGTCTCCCACTTGGACTTGGTCCCGAATGGAATTGAAGCGTCTCTTGATGTGCTTGGTCCTCTTGTGAAATCTGGATTCCTTTGCCAAGGCAATTGCACCAGTATTGTCACAGAAGATTTTCATTGGTCCCGATGCACTAGGTATGACACCTAGATCGGAAATGAACTCCTTCATCCAGACTCCTTCATTTGCTGCTTCCGAAGCAGCTATGTACTCCGCTTCACATGTAGATCCCGCCACGACGCTTTGTTTAGAACTGCACCAACTTACAGCTCCACCGTTTAATAAAAACACGTATCCGGTTTGCGATTTAGAATCGTCCGGATCAGTGTCAAAGCTTGCATCGACGTAACCATTTACGACTAGCTCTTTGTCACCTCCATATACGAGAAACATATCCTTAGTCCTTTTCAGGTATTTCAGGATGTTCTTGACCGCTGTCCAGTGATCCACTCCTGGATTACTTTGGTACCTTCCTGCCAAGCTTATTGCTAAGCATACGTCAGGTCTGGTACACAGCATTGCATACATGATAGAGCCTATGGCTGAAGCATAGGGAACATCTTTCATTTTCTCTCTATCTTCTGATGTGGTCGGGCATTGAGTTTGACTCAACTTCACACCTTGTAGTACGGGCAAGAACCCTTTCTTTGCCTGATCCATTTTGAACTTTTTCAAAATTTTATCAAGGTATGTGCTTTGTGAAAGTCCTATTAAGCGTCTTGATCTATCTCTATAGATCTTGATGCCCAATATATAAGCAGCTTCACCGAGGTCTTTCATTGAAAAACTTTTATTCAAGTATCCCTTTATGCTATCCAGAAATTCTATATCATTTCCAATTAATAATATGTCATCTACATATAATATCAGAAATGCTACAGAGCTCCCACTCACTTTCTTGTAAATACAGGCTTCTCCAAAAGTCTGTATAAAACCATATGCTTTGATCACACTATCAAAGCGTTTATTCCAACTCCGAGATGCTTGCACCAGTCCATAAATAGAACGCTGGAGCTTGCACACTTTGTTAGCACCTTTTGGATCTACAAAACCTTCTGGCTGCATCATATACAACTCTTCTTCCAGAAATCCATTCAAGAATGCAGTTTTGACATCCATTTGCCAAATTTCATAATTATGAAATGCAGCAATAGCTAACATGATTCGGACAGACTTAAGCATCGCTACGGGTGAGAAAGTCTCATCATAGTCAACCCCTTGAACTTGTCGAAAACCTTTCGCAACAAGTCGAGCTTTATAGACAGTTATATTACCATCAGCGTCAGTCTTCTTCTTAAAAATCCATTTATTCTCAATGGCTTGCCGATCATCGGGCAAGTCAACCAAAGTCCATACTTTGTTTTCATACATGGATCCCATCTCAGATTTCATGGCCTCTAGCCATTTTGCGGAATCTGGGCTCATCATCGCTTCCTCATAGTTCGTAGGTTCATCATGGTCAAGCAACATGACTTCCAGAATTGGATTACCGTACCACTCTGGTGCGGATCTTATTCTGGTAGACCTACGAGGTTCAGTAGAAACTTGATCTGAAGTTTCATGATCAATATCATTAGCTTCCTCACTAATTGGAGTAGTTGTCACAGGAACCGGTTCTTGTGATGAACTACTTTCCAATAAGGGAGTAGATACAGTTATCTCATCAAGTTCTACTTTCCTCCCACTCACTTCTTTCGAGAGAAACTCCTTCTCTAGAAAGGATCCGATTTTAGCAACGAAAATCTTGCCCTCAGATCTGTGATAGAAGGTGTACCCAATAGTCTCTTTTGGGTATCCTATGAAGACACATTTCTCCGATTTGGGTTCGAGCTTATCTGGTTGAAGTTTCTTCACATAAGCATCGCAGCCCCAAACTTTAAGAAACGACAACTTTGGTTTCTTGCCAAACCATAGTTCATAAGGCGTCGTCTTAACGGATTTTGATGGTGCCCTATTTAACGTGAATGCGGCCGTCTCTAAAGCATAACCCCAAAACGATAGCGGTAAATCAGTAAGAGACATCATAGATCGCACCATATCTAGTAAAGTACGATTACGACGTTCGGACACACCATTTCGTTGTGGTGTTCCAGGTGGCGTGAGTTGCGAAACTATTCCGTGTTGTTTCAAGTGTAGACCAAACTCGTAACTCAAATATTCTCCTCCACGATCAGATCGTAGAAATTTTATTTTCCTGTTACGATGATTTTCTACTTCACTCTGAAATTCTTTGAACTTTTCAAATGTTTCAGACTTGTGTTTCATCAAGTAGATATACCCATATCTGCTCAAATCATCTGTGAAGGTGAGAAAATAACGATATCCGCCGCGAGCCTCAACATTCATTGGACCACAAACATCAGTATGTATGATTTCCAACAAGTCAGTTGCTCGCTCCATAGTTCCGGAGAACGGCGTTTTAGTCATCTTGCCCATGAGGCACGGTTCGCAAGTACCAAGTGATTCATAATCAAGTGATTCCAAAATCCCATCAGTATGGAGTTTCTTCATGCGCTTTACACCGATATGACCTAAACGGCAGTGCCACAAATAAGTTGCACTATCATTATTAACTCTGCATCTTTTGGTTTCAACACTATGAATATGTGTATCACTACTATCGAGATTTAATAAAAATAGACCACTCTTCAAGGGTGCATGACCATAAAAGATATTACTCATATAAATAGAACAACCATTATTCTCTGATTTAAATGAATAACCGTCTCGCATCAAACAAGATCCAGATATAATGTTCATGCTTAACGCTGGCACCAAATAACAATTATTTAGGTCTAAAACTAATCCCGATGGTAGATGTAGAGGTAGCGTGCCGACCGCGATCACATCGACTTTGGAACCATTTCCCACGCGCATCGTCACCTCGTCCTTAGCCAATCTTCGCTTAATCCGTAGTCCCTGTTTCGAGTTGCAAATATTAGCAACAGAACCAGTATCAAATACCCAGGTGCTACTGCGAGCATTAGTAAGGTACACATCAATAACATGTATATCACATATACCTTTGTTCACTTTGCCATCCTTCTTATCCGCCAAATACTTGGGGCAGTTCCGCTTCCAGTGTCCAGTCTGCTTGCAGTAGAAGCACTCAGTTTCAGGCTTAGGTCCAGACTTGGGTTTCTTCTCTTGAGCAGCAACTTGCTTGCTGTTCTTTTTGAAGTTCCCCTTCTTCTTCCCTTTGCCCTTTTTCTTGAAACTGGTGGTTTTGTTAACCATCAACACTTGATGCTCCTTCTTGATTTCTACCTCCGCGGCTTTTAGCATTGCGAAGAGCTCGGGAATAGTCTTGTTCATCCCTTGCATATTATAGTTCATCACGAAGCTCTTGTAGCTTGGTGGCAGTGATTGAAGAATTCTGTCAATGACACTATCATCAGGAAGATTAACTCCCAGTTGAATCAAGTGATTATTATACCCAGACATTTTGAGTATGTGTTCACTGACAGAACTATTCTCCTCCATCTTGCAGCTGTAGAACTTATTGGAGACTTCATATCTCTCAATCCGGGCATTTGCTTGAAATATTAACTTCAACTCCTGGAACATCTCATATGCCCCATGACGTTCAAAACGTCGTTGAAGACCCGGTTCTAAGCCGTAAAGCATGGCACACTGAACTATCGAGTAGTCATCAGCTTTGCTCTGCCAGACGTTCTTAACGTCGTCAGTTGCATCAGCAGCAGGCCTGGCACCCAGCGGTGCTTCCAGGACGTAACTTTTCTGTGCAGCAATGAGGATAATCCTCAGGTTACGGACCCAGTCCGTGTAATTGCTACCATCATCTTTCAACTTTGCTTTCTCAAGGAACGCATTAAAATTTAACGGAACAACAGCACGAGCCATCTATCTACAAACAAACATAGACAAGCAAAATACTATCAGGTACTAAGTTTCATGATAAATTTAAGTTCAATTAATCATATTACTTAAGAACTCCCACTTAGACAGACATCTCTCTAGTCATCTAAGTGATCACGTGATCCAAATCAACTAAACCATGTCCGATCATCACGTGAGATGGAGTAGTTTCAATGGTGAACATCACTATGTTGATCATATCTACTATATGATTCACGCTCGACCTTTCGGTCTCCGTGTTCCGAGGCCATATCTGTATATGCTAGGCTCGTCAAGTATGACCTGAGTATTCCGCGTGTGCAACTGTTTTGCACCCGTTGTATTTGAACGTAGAGCCTATCACACCCGATCATCACGTGGTGTCTCAGCACGAAGAACTTTCGCAACGGTGCATACTCAGGGAGAACACTTCTTGATTATTAGTGAGAGATCATCTTAAAATGCTACCGTCAATCAAAGCAAGATAAGATGCATAAAGGATAAACATCACATGCAATCAATATAAGTGATATGATATGGCCATCATCATCTTGTGCTTGTGATCTCCATCTTCGAAGCACCGTCGTGATCACCATCGTCACCGGCGCGACACCTTGATCTTCATCGTAGCATCGTTGTCGTTACGCCATCTATTGCTTCTACGACTATCGCTACCGCTTAGAGATAAAGTAAAGCAATTACAGGGCGTTTGCATTTCATACAATAAAGCGACAACCATATGGCTCCTGCCAGTTGCCGATAACTTCGGTTACAAAACATGATCATCTCATACAATAAAATATAGCATCACGTCTTGACCATATCACATCACAACATGCCCTGCAAAAACAAGTTAGACGTCCTCTACTTTGTTGTTGCAAATTTTACGTGGCTGCTACGGGCTTTAGCAAGAACCGTTCTTACCTACGCATAAAAACCACAACGATAGTTCGTCAAGTTGGTGCTGTTTTAACCTTCGCAAGGACCGGGCGTAGCCACACTCGATTCAGCTAAAGTGAGAGAGACAGACACCCGCCAGCCACCTTTAAGCACGAGTGCTCGCAACGGTGAAACCAGTCTCGCGTAAGCGTACGCGTAATGTCGGTCCGGGCCGCTTCATCTCACAATACCGCTGAACCAAAGTATGACATGCTGGTAAGCAGTATGACTTGTATCGCCCACAACTCACTTGTGTTCTACTCGTGCATATAACATCAACGCATAAAACCTAGGCTCGGATGCCACTGTTGGGGAACGTAGTAATTTCAAAAAAATTCCTACGCACACGCAAGATCATGGTGATGGCATAGCAACGAGAGGGGAGAGTGTTGTCCACGTACCCTCGTAGACCGTAAGCGGAAGCGTTAGCACAACGCGGTTGATGTAGTCGTACGTCTTCACGATCCGACCGATCCAAGCACCGAACGTACGGCACCTCCGAGTTCAGCACACGTTCAGCTCGATGACGATCCCCGGGCTCCGATCCAGCAAAGCTTCGGGGATGAGTTCCGTCAGCACGACGGCGTGGTGACGATGATGATGTTCTACCGGCGCAGGGCTTCGCCTAAGCTTCGCGACGATATGACCGAGGTGGAATATGGTGGAGGGGGGCACCGCACACGGCTAAGGAACGATCCGTAGATCAACTTGTGTGTCTATGGGGTGCCCCCCCGCCCCCGTATATAAAGGAGCCAGGGGGAGGAGGCGGCCGGCCAAGGAGGGCGCGCCAAGGGGGGAGTCCTACTCCCACCGGGAGTAGGACTCCCTTCTTTCCTAGTTGGAATAGGAGAAGGGGGGAAAGAGGAGGAAGAGGGGAAGGAAAGGGGGGGGCGCCGCCCCCTTCCCTTGTCCTATTCGGACTAGGAAGGGGAGGGGCGCGCGGCCCCCTCCTGCCTCCTTCCCTCTTCTCCCTCGAGGCCCATGTAGGCCCAATAACCCCCCGGGGGGGTTCCGGTAACCTCCCGGTGCTCCGGTAAAATGCCGATTTCACCCGGAACGATTCCGATGTCCAAATATAGGCTTCCAATATATCAATCTTTATGTCTCGACCATTTCGAGACTCCTCGTTACGTCCGTGATCACATCCGGGACTCCGAACAAACTTCGGTACATCAAAACTTATAAACTCATAATAAAACTGTCATCGTAACGTTAAGCGTGCGGACCCTACGGGTTCGAGAACTATGTAGACATGACCTAGAACTATTCTCGGTCAATAACCAATAGCGGAACCTGGATGCTCATATTGGTTCCTACATATTCTACGAAGATCTTTATCGGTCAAACCGCATAACAACATACGTTGTTCCCTTTGTCATCGGTATGTTACTTGCCCGAGATTTGATCGTCGGTATCCAATACCTAGTTCAATCTCGTTACCGGCAAGTCTCTTTACTCGTTCCGTAATGCATCATCCCGTAACCAACTCATTTGGTCACATTGCTTGCAAGGCTTATAGTGATGTGCATTACCGAGAGGGCCCAGAGATACCTCTCCGACAATCGGAGTGACAAAACCTAATCTCGAAATACGCCAACTCAACATGTACCTTCGGAGACACCTGTAGTACTCCTTTATAATCACCCAGTTACGTTGTGACGTTTGGTAGTACCCAAAGTGTTCCTCCGGTAAACGGGAGTTGCATAATTCTCATAGTTACAGGAACATGTATAAGTCATGAAGAAAGCAATAGCAATATACTAAACGATCAAGTGCTAGGCTAACGGAATGGGTCATGTCAATCACATCATTCTCCTAATGATGTGATCCCATTAATCAAATGACAACACATGTCTATGGTTAGGAAACATAACCATCTTTGATTAACGAGCTAGTCTAGTAGAGGCATACTAGTGACTATATGTTTGTCTATGTATTCACACATGTATCATGTTTCCGGTTAATACAATTCTAGCATGAATAATAAACATTTATCATGATATGAGGAAATAAATAATAACTTTATTATTGCCTCTAGGGCATATTTCCTTCAGTCTCCCACTTGCACTAGAGTCAATAATCTAGATTACATAGTAATGATTCTAACACCCATGGAGTCTTGGTGCTGATCATGTTTTGCTCGTGAGAGTGGCTTAGTCAACGGGTCTGCAACATTCAGATCCGTATGTATCTTGCAAATCTCTATGTCTCCCACTTGGACTTGGTCCCGAATGGAATTGAAGCGTCTCTTGATGTGCTTGGTCCTCTTGTGAAATCTGGATTCCTTTGCCAAGGCAATTGCACCAGTATTGTCACAGAAGATTTTCATTGGTCCCGATGCACTAGGTATGACACCTAGATCGGAAATGAACTCCTTCATCCAGACTCCTTCATTTGCTGCTTCCGAAGCAGCTATGTACTCCGCTTCACATGTAGATCCCGCCACGACGCTTTGTTTAGAACTGCACCAACTTACAGCTCCACCGTTTAATAAAAACATGTATCCGGTTTGCGATTTAGAATCGTCCGGATCAGTGTCAAAGCTTGCATCGACGTAACCATTTACGACTAGCTCTTTGTCACCTCCATATACGAGAAACATATCCTTAGTCCTTTTCAGGTATTTCAGGATGTTCTTGACCGCTGTCCAGTGATCCACTCCTGGATTACTTTGGTACCTTCCTGCCAAGCTTATTGCTAAGCATACGCCAGGTCTGGTACACAGCATTGCATACATGATAGAGCCTATGGCTGAAGCATAGGGAACATCTTTCATTTTCTCTCTATCTTCTGATGTGGTCGGGCATTGAGTTTGACTCAACTTCACACCTTGTAGTACGGGCAAGAACCCTTTCTTTGCCTGATCCATTTTGAACTTTTTCAAAATTTTATCAAGGTATGTGCTTTGTGAAAGTCCTATTAAGCGTCTTGATCTATCTCTATAGATCTTGATGCCCAATATATAAGCAGCTTCACCGAGGTCTTTCATTGAAAAACTATACACAGACTCCAACAATGCAGCCGAATACGAGGCTCTATTGCATGGTCTTCGGATGGCAGTCTCCATGGGCATCCAACGCCCCGAAGTGTGCGGGGACTCGAACCTCGCAATATCTCAGATAAATGGAGACTTTGATGCCAAAGATCCGAAAATGGCGGCTTATCGTAATGCCATCCTCAAATTGTCAGCTCGGTTCGAGGGGCTCGAATTCCACCATGTGGTCAGAGAAAATAATCAAGTGACGGATGTCCTCGCCCGCATCGGTGCTAAACGCAACCCCGTACCACCTAATATCTTCTTGGAAAGGTTGTTCAAGCCGTCCGTGGTATGGGAGGGGGAGTCCGGCAATACTAGTCCGGCTCCGAATACAACCCCAGATTCCGAACCATCTGACGTAATCGGAGGCTCTGCCACCGAAATAACACCTCCGGCCCATGAAATCATGGTTGTCATCGCCCCGTGGACCGAGCCCTTCTTAGTCTACCTAAATAGGCAAGAGCTCCTTGAGGACCAAAATAAGGCACATTGTATTGTGCGACGTTCTAAGGCCTACAAAGTCCATGAAGGAGAGCTCTACAAGAAAAGCACTACCGGAGTGCTCCAAAGATGCATCTCCGAAGAGGAAGGGCGTCAGCTCTTAGCCAAAATCCATTCCGGACTCGGCGGGCACCACACTGCAGCTCGGGCACTTGTAAGCAAGGCCTTCCGTACAGGTTTTTACTAGCTGACAGCCCGGGCAAATGCACAGGACATTGTCCAACATTGCGTTGGTTGCCAGCTCTTCGCCAATCAGAGCCATATGCCCCCTACCGCTCTCCAAACAATCCCCATAACTTGGCCCTTCGCGGTCTGGGGGCTGGACATGGTCGGACCTCTTAAAGGGGGAAGCCATAAGAAAAAATACTTATTCGTCATGGTGGACAAGTTCACCAAATGGATAGAAGCCAAACCAGTTAAAACGGCCAAATCCGGACCAGTGATAGACTTCATATCAGGGGTCGTGCACCATTACGGTGTCCCCCACAGCATCATCACTGACAATGGCTCAAATTTCACAGCCGATGAGGTGAAAACTTGGTGCGGCAAAATGGGCATCAAGCTCGATTATGCCTCTGTCTATCACCCCCAAACAAACGGTCAAGTCGAACGTGCAAATGGTCTCATCATGAGCGGCATCAAACCCGGACTAGTGCGATCCTTGAAGGAATCAGACACGCATTGGGTCGAGGAGCTCGACTCCGTACTCTGGGGGTTGCGGACCATGCCGAATCGTACCACCGGAGATACACATCATTTTTTATGGTGTACGGCACAGAAGCAGTGCTACCCTGCGACATAATCCATGACTCACCTCGCGTGCGCATGTACGAAGAGAAGGAAGCCGAGCTAGATCGGCAGGACAACTTAGATGCTCTGGAGGAGGAGTGTGACGTCGCAAAAGCCCGTTCCGCATTCTATCAGCAACAGGCTCGAAGGTATCAAAGCAGAGAAGTATGGGCCAAAACTTATAACATTGGCGAACTAGTTCTACGCCTCCCAGAGAAGAAGAAGGACAAGCTCAAACCCAAGTGGGAGGGTCCCTTCATCATTGATAAAGTTCTCACCGGAGGAGCGTACCGTCTGCACAATGCATCTGATAACAGACTCGAGCCGAACCCATGGAACGCGGCCGGACTCCGAAGATTCTATGCCTAGTGCCGAACTCAGTGTTCGTCTCCTCACCTCTGCTTCTTCAATTGTGTTCTCTTTCTTCCTTTCTCGCCCTCTTTTCCTTTACACATACAGCCTTAACAACTATACGGATGCTTTGATCGCTCCGACCGCACTATGTGTGCTCATTATACCTGGGGGCTTCCTATACGGAAGCTAAATATAACTACTTTAATGGCTTCCTGCCAGCCACATATGTGTTTTCTTTCCATATGTGCCTTTTCTTCACCATTATATGCATCGATATGACTTAAGTTTTGGCCATGCTGAGTTTCCTGGCTCTTGTGTTTATGCCCTACGTTCTCGTTAATTCGGCTAGGGCATAAGGGGAGCACCTCTGCGATTGTTACTGCCGGTTCAGCCGGATGTGTACCTCAGACTGGGTGAAGCCGAAAGCTAGCGTTCTTAAGGGAATATTCGGTCGGTGAACAAAAGATGTTTTCATTTATTACAATGTTAATCCCCAGATGTTTTGTTTCCTGCGCTTCTGTTCGCAGTTCGGACATGCACATCGATGCATGCACTCCCAGGGAAAGGAACCCCTAGCGGAACTATTCTCTCTGGAAGATGTTTCTTACTATCCATGTAATATAACATAACTAGTTGGGTACTTGTCTGTTCAAGCACTTCTACACCTGGTTTCCATGCATGCCCCGGTTTTACATAACTGCGCGGGTATTCAGATACACTTCAGACTGTCGGGTCCAGGGGCTGAAGCGAAAAGGTCCGCCATTACAAATGATTTTCAATCCGTCTAGGGACCACATAGGTCCATTTAATTACATAGTCACTTGGACTCACTACAGGAAACAGTTAATTTGTCGTCAGCATTTCATCGGGTTGACGGCAAAGAAAGGGTTTGCCGTCGTCAACAAACGGCAAAGAATAACTGACGGCAAAATAAACTTTGTCGTCTGTGTTTTGTATTACAGACGGCAAAGTACTGATTTGCCGTCTGCATTTTATATTACAGACGGCAAAGAGCATCTTTGTCGTTTGTAATATAAAATGCAGATGGCAAATTCTTTGCCGTCTGCCTTTTGTGCTGGAGATGGCAAATAAACGCTCTTTGCCGTATGTAATACAAAACAGAAAACACAGACAGCAAAGCAAGAAACACAACACCCGGATCGATCTCGTGGATCGATGAGCTGGCACGATCCACAACGCCCACCCAGATCGATCTCAGGCCCAACCACCCACACGCAACCCACTGGCCCACCCACCCACCCGCGCTGGCCTTATCCTCTCCTCTCCCTCTCTCTCACCTCGCACCCGCCCACCCCACCCGCACTCCCTCTCTCTCACCTCACCCCGGCCAAGCCACCCGGCCCACCTCGCCTCGGCTAAGCCGCCCGGCCCACCTCGCCCAGCCGTGCGCCGGCCCTCCCTCGTCCTGCCGCGCGTCGGCTCTACTCGCCCCCCCCCCCCCGTGCGCCGGCCCTCCCTCGGCCCTCCCTCACCCCGCCGCACACCGGGCCCTGGCGCGCCGCGCCTCGCCCCAGCCGCTCGTCGGTCCTCCCTCGCCCCACCGCACACCGGCCCCCGGTGCGCCCCGCATCACCACAGCCGCTCGCCGGCCCTCCGTCGCCCCGCGGCAAACCGGGCCTGCTTCAGCCTCCCGCAGGCCCCGCCGGCCATGCTCTGCGCCCCGCACCAGCGTCCGAGCTCTTCAAAGTCCGCTATTGCCCGAGCTCACCGGAGTCCGTCATGTGCAAGCTCGCCGGAGTCCACTCTGCACCGTCGTCCACCCCAAGCCGTCAAGCTCACCAGCTCCTAGTCGAAGTCCCACTCGCCGCCTCTCTGCTTTGTGGCAATGGAGGAGGATGATATTTTGTAATTAGTACTCTTCTAATTAGTACTCTTCTAATTAGTACTCTTCTAATTAGATATTTTGTAGTTAGTTTATTATTGCTCGGGTGGAGGTGGACGTGTTGAGATGTGACATCTTGTCTATACTTATTATATTTTGTTGTTTAGTACTTTGAGATGTAACCGCGTCTGACCCTGCCCTATTCATGTGCATGGTTGGTTCATTTATTTTATTAAAAAAGAACTTTGCCGTCTCTCATTTTTTATGCTGACGGCAAAGACCGAATCTGGCTGACGGCAGAGATGTGTTTTGTGCTGTCTGTTATGTCTCAGGCTGACGGCAAATCAACGATTTGGCTGACGGCAAAATCTTTGCCGTCTGGCCGATAAAAAACTGACGGCAAAGCACTCTTTGTCGACTTATCTTTGCTGTCAGCTTGCAGACGGCAAACTCTTTGCCGTCTGTTTTTAGGTCTTTACCGTCTATGGGGCACATACGGCAAATTACCTGATTCCTGTAGTGACTGACTATATTCTTCTTCTATACCATCCAACAGGCTGTCTAGCCTACAATCCTGTTGGGAATACTTTGCGGCTAACGCTACTTGGTTATATACCAGACTTACGGGTATCTCTTGCCCATCTGACCCCACCAGTACGACTTCGGCCATATGGTTCGGGTCAGCCTTGGCGTATCGCATCTTCACCATGGCCCAAGCTTCTCTCGCACCTTGTCGGCAAGCTGATATCTTCCGTAATCGAAAGCTCCGCCGTGCTCCTTTGAGCATCTCCACAAGCTCGCTCATGCATCCTGGCAAGGAAGAAGACGGCCACAAGGCCTGGGCAATACCCTGCATCACCTGCCGAGCTCGCTCATGCAGTAGTGAAAGATCTTGCAGCAAATCACCTGCGGATCCGAGCATCTCCTCTCCAGGACGGCCCATCATCATACCTACAAACACAACTCTGTTAATTTTCTTCCTCGCCGAACTGTTTCGCAGCTTGTTTAAAGCACTTACTATACATGCCGCGTCGAAGCCTCCTGTTCTCCTTCACGGGGTCAGCAAGCTGAGCCCGAACATCTGCCAGTTCGACGCTTAGTCGGATATTGGCATCTTGGAGCTTATTTTTCTCTTGAATAGCCTGCATCAACACGCGTTGGCCCGCCTTCAGCTGACTTCACAGATGTGGCTCGTTATCTTCCACAATCTTTGGATTCTCTCCGGGATTGTCTGCATAATCTTTTGTTAGATTTATAAACAATGCAGAATAAATAACTGGTACACGTCCTTACAAATTCCGTTGTCAAGGGAAGTATTACCAGAAGAGGCCTTTTTGGATTCCTCTTGTTTGGCAACAGCGGCCTTCAGCTGGATCTTACATTCCTCCAGCTCTTGAGATAAATGGGTATTCTTCTCTACAAGAATCTATGCATACAATGATCCTTAAATCAGTTGTGCCAACTGTTTCAAGTCTCAGGGGCTACTACTACACATACTTATCAAATTTTCTTACCCGTATATCCTTCACATACTGGTCCGTTGCTCTGGCAAGTCCATCTTGAGCAGCGCGGATATATGCGTCTCCGGAGTTGAAGGCATTAAATGCCTCTTCGGAAAAAATACCACCACGGAGTACGGCCCGTCGGCGCCAGTGATTCATGGCGCTCTACACTTGAGAATTTGTGGCGAAAAGCCTATCCGTATCCTCTGCATGAGGGCAGTTTGGCGTTGTCCCCACATCAGCCTCCATCCGTGAGTCCGGTTCGGGAGTCCGGCTGCCTGAGGCATGGCCGGCAGGGTCCCCGGATATAGTTCGACGACTACTCTTTCTGCCAGGACATAATTAAGACTGTCATATCTCGGCAGAGATAATCACGGAGCAAGTTTAATTCGTACCTCTGCGCCGGCATTTCAACCCTAACTGCCTTCCTTTTAAGCCTGCCTTGTCCGCGGCGTCCTGATGGCCGTTTCTATAAATATGCAACATATGTGCATAAGGCATGGCATAACAAAGAAATCCTTTCTGGAAGTTAGGACCCCGACTTTACTTACATGCGACACAGGGAGCAGTCTGGGATAACCTGCGATGATGGCCACTAAAGAGCCATCACAGCTTGCCTGGTAGAAAGTCCCGTTGACAAAATCCACGGATATGTCCGGATCTTCTTCGAGTCCAGGGTCTAGGGCCCGGTCAGGATCCTCTGGCTGCGGAGATGGGCTGTTGAATTCTTTCACGGCCTTTTTTCGTTCCTGCTTTGAAATAACAAGGTAAATGATTGTGATGAAGGAGGCAAGAATGGACAGAGTCGAGTAAAGGATGACAGCTTACCCAACTCGGGGGATTGTACATGGAAAATCCATCCCGCGGTTTAATGCGGAGGAACTCCTCTTCTCCTTTATACAAGTCGGACAATATTTTTGCCAGAGCGGTGGCGGAGTCTGGACCTTTACGACCGCAGCGGGAGGCGTCGTCTTCTCCATTGAAGTGCCACATGGGTTTCCCCCTATATTGAAGTGGTTGCACTCCTCGTATTATGCATATCGACATAACTTCAGTTATTGTCAGTCCTGATTTGGCCAGGATTTTTATCCTGCTCATCAGATAGAAAACTTCTCTGTTGTCCTCCTCCTGGGGGCTCCGGGGGCGCCAACTTTGGCGTTTCTTCAGTGGAGTATTGGTAAACTCAGGAAGGCCTGTCCGGACTGGATCCGGAAGGGGAACGTCATCAACATAAAACCACTCCGAAGGCCAGTCTTCGGACGCCTTCTTTGGAGTACGGGACAAGTATCCTGTCTGGGCGACGCGCCATATTTCGGCCCCGCCCACTTGATATATAGATCCCTCATGGTTACGGGGGACGAGGCAAAATAACCTCTTCCATAACTCAAAATGGGCTTCACAACCCAGAAATAGCTCGCAGAGGGCAACGTAACCCGCGATGTGCAGTATGGAGGCGGGGGTAAAGTTATGCAGCTGGAGGCCGTAGAACTCCACGAGCCCGTGGAGGAATGGGTGGATTGGAAACTCGACTCCTCTTAGCAGATACGGGACAAGGCATACCCGCTCCCCCTGAGATGGGTTAGGAAATTTCTCCGCTTGCTCCCCGCCATTATAGGTGGCTAGTCCGGATCGGACGGGGACCCTGTATGCGAGTGGAAGGAACCCTTGGGTCTGCAGCACTACTAAGCGACTGTGAGGGACGTAACACTTTTCCCAATCCCCTGGCTTCGAGCTAAGGGAGCGAGAGGAGGAGCTACGGCGACCGTCCATGATGGGATGGTCTTTTCCGGACGCGCTCTATGGAATGCTTGCTCGGGAGAAGATGGTGTGATTTGGATCTGAGGATCCTCATCTCTTCAAATAGACGGCTCGCTAACGGGGTCAGGGTGGCGAATGTAAAATACCCCGGATCCTCATATTCACTTGGCACGTGGAGATGGCCATTATTGAAGCACCGAGGCCGAGGAGTACAACATTAATGGGAAGCCGGACACTGTTCGCTACGACAGGTACTCTGGATTTGGAGAAGAACCCGCCTTGCAATGCCGAAGACAATCTGCGCGCCGGACTCATCGTCATTGAAGCCTGGTTCGGGGGCTACTGAGGGATTCCTAGATAAGGGGGTATCCGACAGCCGGACTATATACTTTGGCCGGACTGTTGGACTATGAAGATACAAGATTGAAGACTTCGTCTCGTGTCCGGATGGGACTCTCCTTTGCGTGGAAGGCAAGCTTGGCGATTCGGGTGATAGATCTCCTTCTCTGTAACCGACTCTGTGTAACCCTAGCCCCCTCCGGTGTCTATATAAACCTGAGGGTTTAGTACGTAGGACAACAACAATCATAATCATAGGCTAGCTTCTAGGGTTTAGCCTGTACGATCTCGTGGTAGATCCACTCTTGTAATACTCATATCATCAAGATCAATCAAGCAGGAAGTAGGGTATTACCTCCATCGAGAGGGCCCGGACCTGGGTAAACATCGTGTCCATGGTCTCCTGTTACCATTAGCCTTAGACGCATAGTTTGGGACCCCTACCCCAGATCTGCCGGTTTTGACACCGACACACCCCAATGTGTTGACATCAGATTTTGGTGGCATATAAGGCAAATAAGATGGCCTCAAGTGAAAGGGTATTCAGCATGAAAAAAATTTGCATCACCGAGTGGAACAACTTTGATGTTTAGGTTATCCCATCCGACCTCATCTTAGGGGCCGAAATTGTACTCAAAGTGGCAGGATTTAGTGTTCTGAGTGCTTTTGGTCCGATTATGCCTCGAAGACCACCTCAGATAAAGGAGAACTCTACATGGATTGTCTTTGTCTCGTCGAGACAATCGATTTTCACATATAAATTATCTCAAACCGAGTTCGTGTGCAAAAGTTAGAGCTAATACAATGCAGACTAACCCTGAGTGAAAATGTGGCACGGGGTACCAGACACTCACGTGGGTGATGTCTGATGGGTCGCGCGAGCGATTCGGCCCTCAAGACGGCCTTGAATCGAAAATCATTCAACAGAAGAAAGATTCATCTCATCGAGCCCGTTGATTTTGATACATAAATTGCCTCAATCCGAGGTCGTATGCAATCTGGGGAGGCAAAAGAAGATCACACTGTGTTTGCAGTCGGGAAATCCGAGTGAAAAACTTACAATTCGAGTGAAAGCTTGCCTTTCGTGTAAAAGATTGCCGTCCGAGTGAAAATATTCGAGATCCGAATGAAATATTGCCATCCGAGTGAAAAGTTGCCATCCAAGTGAAAAATCTTGCCGGGTTATCCAAGTGAAGGACCGTAACATTCCAGTGGGGAGATTCAAATCCGAGTACTCCGATCAGAAGCTGAAAATGTGCCTGAAAGGTTATCTGGATGGTCTCGGATGAAAAAGTGTTCAACATGGAAGTTGTGCGTATCACCAAAACGGTAAACTTTGGTTTTGGGGTCATCATCATCTGAGGTAGTATACATCCTGCAATGTCGCTCAAGACTCGGACATTCCAGTCAGCTACATGACCGAGTCCGACTAGAGGTTAAAGATGGTCTCGTGGAGTATTGAAGATTGCCTTATTTGGGAAAGTGATCTGAGAGTTGTTCGGCTCGTTGAGACGCACAAATTTGATGTTTGGGCTGTCTTGATCGGAGGTCATATGAAAATTCGACGGCCCGCGGAAGGAGGAAGACAGAAGTTTGGGTCAGATTCAGACTGAATCCGAGTTGGACTAGAACTAGGGCTCTAGGACATGAATTGATGTAATTTTTCGTGTAAGGAAAGCCTAGACGAATCCTTTGCTTGTACCGGAAGTCCAGCCGCCTCTCATATATGTTGGAGGTGACGGCCGATTGAACAACACACAATCAAACAAATCAATATACTACCTTTTCATCTACGTATTATCTTCCATTGTTTTTCTCTCTCGTTCTTCATTGTTCCTCATGTTTGAGAGCTGCGAATCCCGAGGCTCTAGAGGCGAGTGAATCAACCTAGGGAAGCCCATAGCCACCGCACTCCCTGACGGGGTCCCTCCCGGGCATGTGGGGTTTCGAGTCTTCAAATGCACCCGCCGACTGTCCTGCGTATCGCATTGTCGGTCGGGTCTCCTTCGACGTGAGCTGCGGTGCATCACTCCCAACATCGAGGGTATACATGACGTGTTCATGTGTCAATGCACTTTTTGGCGACTTCGCTGGGGACCAGAGATCAATCATCATCATCCATCATGTCTGATCTTCCCTAGCCATCTGAGGTAGACGCCGATAATATCATTAAGCCCGGTCTTGATGAGTTATAGGCCGACCATCGCCAAATCTATGAGGAGTACCAGAAGGCGCGTGAAGAGAAGGAGTTGTAGGAGTTCCTTGCAAAATTCAAGAAGGATCACCAAGGCGATATCACTCCGATTGAACAAATCAAGTTCCCTCCTCTTCAAGCCGAGCAGGTTAAACCCTATGTGAGTACTACCTTTTCTCTGGAGCAGTGGGCTGAAATTGAGAGTCGTATTGCTGATGGCAACAATCTGGTCTATCAAACTTTCTTAGAGAACACTAATTCTCAGAAGAATATACCTCAATCATCTAGTGGTTATAGTGGTATACCTGCTAGCGTGCAAAACCCTAATCTGGCTTTGCCTATGTCATTGGTGCCGCCCATGCCGATGACTTATTATCCTACCCAAGCAAACTAGATTATCGCTGCAGCCATTAATCCTATCATGAGCATGCCAAGCTCGGTGGCAACGCCGAACCAAACCCCACCTATAGGTGCAAACACTCGGCCATGACCGAACTATGGTTCGGCATACATGCCACAGTTCCAACCTACAACAAGTAATCCTACTCCTCCTATGCCACAGCAGCATGCTTCATCATCTAGTACTGACGAGCTTTAGCTAATTTTAGAGAGGAGAAGGCTAAGATGCTTGGGGAAAATTTTGGCGTTGAATCACCTAGGAATCGGATTTATCAAAAATTGTATCCCGAGTACTTTGATGCAATTCAGTGCCCTCCAGGATATAAAATTCCAGATTTCGTTAAGTTTAATGGAGAAGGCACAAAAACCAGATGGCAACATGTTAGTCAATACTTGGCACAATTAGGAGAAGCAGGCTCACTAAATGAATTGAAAGTGTGTTTATTTCCTTCATCATTAACTGGTACATCATTTTCGTGGTTTTCTGCTTTACCACATGGTTCCATTCGGGTATGGTCACAGCTAGAACAGAAATTTCATAATCACTTTTATAGTTGAGACAATGAACTTAAGTTTTCACATCTAACATCGGTTAAGCAAAATCACCCCTCCGTACACGCGGAAGGGGTGACTGTTGGAAATATGAGCAATTTACCGAATGATTTTATTAACAGAAATACTAGATAAAGCATGACTAGTATAGCAGTGATAAAACAAGTCATGCAATTTGACAAAGTGAAGGTAAATAACATCTACATATATGAGCTAGAACCGATCATCTCTTGAGTAGATAGTAGATCAAGATGCATATATCTGGTAGATCCTAACTTGTGTAGGGCAAACACTAGAACAAGGAACTGTGGAGGGGACCTCTAACAGGAAAAACAAGAACACGTACTGGACAGCAACCGGAGCAGAGGCACTGGACTTGGGTTCGGTGTCCTCCATGTCGTCGAGGAGGTTGTCGACGTTGGGGAAGTAGTCGTCGTCGGGGAAGTAGTCATCGGAGTCCGGGGCGTCCGTGACGAAGAAGTTAGTAGTCGCGCAGAGCGCTCCCCAAAAACCTTATCACCCTTCTCTCGTACAGGACTCAAAGAGGTGCGGTTTCGGAGGCCTACTGTCCCGACTCGTGGTGCACATCGCAAGACGGGATGAGGAAGAAAACAACAGCTCAGAGATTGGAACCAGGCGCAAGAGAAGGAGGCGAGAGGGCAGCGACGGGAGGCGAAACAAAGAGAGGGAGATGAAGCAAACGGACTTCTGCCGAAGAGGCACCCCGTTTAGATTCAGTGTCCACTATGAAAAACGTTTCAGCTCCCGCGTGACCTTTCGTATACCCGTCGTGCGTGGCAAAAATTTAACATCGGCTTGGCTCATTCCCGCAACCCACGGCGCGTCGTGATGAGGCGTGGCATGGCGAGGCGGGCGGCGGAGGAGGAGCGCGCGTGGATGTCCTTCTTGTTCTCATGCTCATACAAGTGGGGAAAGAGCCTCCCTTATAAAGAGGTCCAACTCCCTCTAAACTAGCAATGTGGGACTAAACTTTAGTTCCACCTCTTGCCTTGCACGAATGGGCTGCGTGGGCCTCTAGGATTTATTAGGAATTTCTGAAACTGCTATTGGGCTAGGCCCAAATAGACAAAAAATCCAGCAATCCCCCACCAGATCCTAGAGGCACACAAAATTTGCCTTTGGTTCCAAAACACTGTTTTATATACCGGTACTGCAGTGGAGACTGTTAAGTTGAACTTCCACCTAGAACTCTATGCTACACTAGTAAGCAACTTGAACAGTGGACTGGACCTTGAACTGCAAGTTTTCTGCGAATCTAGCTTCACATATAGCCTTGACCGGTACATGGCTACCGTGGGTCTTCCCCGCAGGTGGAGCTTATGCGTCATACTCCGAGACCTTTCATGAGTTTACTAGAGAGAACCCTACTCTCATAGATTGCAACATTTAACAATCAGACTCATATAGGTGCGTTCTTCAAAATATGTTCTGCAGGACAACATCTCTGCTTCAAAGAGCCACTTAGAACACATTAAGATATACATCAACCTGCCATGCAGATTAGGAGAATATTGCATCTTCATGGAGTGGTATTTTTAATAGTAAGGGTACTCTCCTCCCAGTTGACCAACAGCTTGTCTTCCACATCTAATTCACGGGATCTCCGATCACAAAGAATAGGTTACCACTGTGAACAACTCATATTGTGGGTCTCATACCCATCTCCCTCGATGCATTATCTATCACATTACGTGATAGACCCTTAGTGAAAGGATCTGCCAGATTTTTAGACGTTTGGATATAATCCAATGCAATAACTCCGGAGTTTCTCATTTTTCTGACAGACTTTAACCTTCTTTGAACATGTCTTGATGACTTCATGTTATCCTTTGAGCTGTTCACTTTCGTGATCACAGTTTGATTGTCGCAGTTCATAAGGATACCCGGTACAGGTTTCTCAACAACCGACAAGTCATTCAAGAGCCGGCGAAGCCAATCTGCTTCGACCATAGCTGTATCTAGTGATGTGAGTTCTGCTTCCATTGTTGACCTCGTTAAGATGGTCTGCTTGCAAGACTTCCAGGAAACAGCGCCACCTCCATGAGTGAATACATATCCGCTCGTGGACTTTATCTCATCAGCATCTGAGATCCAGTTTGAGTCACTATACCCTTCAAGCACCTTTGGGTGCCCAGTGTAGTGAATTCCATAATTCGCAGTGCCTTTCAAATAACGCAAAACTCTCTCTAGAGCTTTCCAATGCACATCTCCTGGTTTTGAGACAAAGCGGCTCAGTTTGCTGATAGCAAAAGAGATGTCAGGTCTTGTAGCACTGGCTAAGTACATAAGCAAGCCAATAATCTGAGAATATTTCAATTGGTCTCTAGCAATTCTTCGATTCTTTCTAAGCAACACACTGGCATCATATGGTGTTGGAGAGGGCTTGCAGTCACTATAGCCAAAGCGACTCAAGATCTTTTCCACATAGTGAGATTGAAGCAATGTAATCCCACCATCATCGTCTCTCAACAACTTGATGTTCAGAATGACATCAGCCACTCCTAAATCCTTCATCTCAAAACAACGAGATAGGAAATCCTTGACCTCCTTAATAACATTCAGATTTGTTCAAAAAATCAGTATGTTATCAACATACAAGCAAAGCATAACTCCCTCGCCCCCACCATGGTGATAGTACACACATTTGTCAGCTTCGTTCACAACAAAGCCTGCAGCTGTTAAAGTTCTTTCGAACTTCTCATGCCACTGTTTGGGTGCTTGCTTGAGTCCATCACTACAAAAAAAGACACATTTGTGACATTTTGGGCCGAACGAAGTTTTTTTCTGTCATACATATGACACTTCTGTGACGATAATTGTGACAAAAGCCGGTATCATCATAGATGTGGTGGGCTCCTACTTCTATGACAAAAAATCATGACAGAAAATGGGCTTTTCGTCCTGGGCGGGCCGGAGACGCAACTGCATGACATTCTTTGGGCCGTCCATGACGGAAAAAACCATGGTAGAAGCGAGGGGGAGGAAAATTTCGGGGAGTTGCCGGTTACGGTGGGAGGTCGGGGGCGGAGAGATGCGCGTTTCTCTCGTACATACGCGCATGTGTGCGAGGCGTTGGCTCTAACTGAACCCGAGCGAGGCGTCGGGCTCTAACTGAACCCGAGCGATTGCACTGCAGGCTACGCGTTACTGAACCCGAGCGATCGATCGATGGCTGTTAACTGAACCCGATGGAGCGATTCCTTCGCTACTGCTGCTAACTGAAGCCGATCGATTGGATGAACAGTGAGTGTTGCGGGGGGGAGGGGGTTGGATGAACAGTGAGCGGTGGCATTGCCTTTGGATGAACATGAACCCGTGGTGTGGAGGGCTGGATGAACAGTAGACGGTGGAGGGGTGGCCGTGGAGGGATGGTTGAACAGGACCCCGTGGTGTCGAGGGCTGGATGAACAGTAGACGTTGGAGGGGTGCCCGTGGAGGGGTGGTTGAACAGTAGCCGGTGGAGTAGCGCGTGGTGGAGGCTGGTTGAACAGGAGCCCGTGGAGGCTGGAGGAGGTCGACGGTAGCCCGTGGAGGCTGGAGGAGGTCGACGGTGGAGATGAACAGTATCCCCTGGAGTCCCGTTTTGCCGTACGCCACACCCCCCCCCCCCCGTTTCGACTGTAGCGCTCCAACACAAGTCCATTTTGTGGTACACCACACCCCTCCCGATGAACAGGACCCCCGTTTCGACCGTAGTGCTCCAACACAAGTCCGTTTCGTTTGTTTTGCGGTATGCCACACCCCTCCCGATCAACAGGACCCCCGTTTCGACCGTAGGAGGTCCGTTTCGTTCGTTTTGCGGTACGCCACACCCCTCCCGATCAACAGGACCCCCATTTCTACCGTAGGAGGTCCATTTCCTCTGTTTTGCGGTACGCCAGGCCCCTCTCGATCAACAGGACCCCGTTTCGAACGTGGCCAGTCGAACACAAGGCCGTTTCCTCTGTTGTGCGGTACGCCAGGCCTCGTTTCCATCGCCTGTTCCATCCAAGTCCTCTCGATGAACACAACCACGCATTTTGTTCCGACCCAGCCGGTTGGCTCCCCATGAACACGACGACGACGTTGTTTCTCTGTTCCGACCCAGCCATGTACGTATGCGCGATAGGCGTTAGAGACCCTGCCCGTATGTACATACGTGGCCGTATTTTCTTTCTTGCACCCTCGCTGTTGTACGTACGTGTACATGCTACGTGCGTGCCTCTACTACGACACATGCGCGCCTCTACATCCACCAGTATAGATGTACGTACATGTTCAAGACCAGAATGACAACAGTATGTACGCTTCGACCAGGTGGGTCCCGACTGTCAGCCACTTCCTTGCCTGCGAAGATGTAGCTGGTGGGTCCCAGCAGTCAGGGGGGCGAATCGTTTTTTTTGCCCGGGCGCACTTCTTTGCATGCGAAGATGTAGCTGGTGGGTCCCAGCAGTCAGGGGGGCAAATCGTTTTTTTTCCTGGACGCACTTCCTTGCGTGAGAAGAAGTAGCTGGTGGGTCCCAGCAGTCAGGGGGGCGAATCATTTTTTTTGCCCGGACGCACTTCCTTGCATGCTAAGGTGCAGCTGGTGGGTCCCAGTAGTCAGGGGGAAAACGTTTTTTTCGCGAAATACTTTGGCCCGTCCAGTGGATCCCCGCTATCCGGTGGAGGAATAATTATTTTCCGCGTAATAAGGAGGCACTTCCTTGCTGCGGCCGTCGACCCAGCTGTCAGCCTCTCCACATACAGTCCACGTCCGATGGATGTCGTTCCTTGACCACGTTGACCACACCGTGCCGAGAGCACCAGGGCGGTGGACGCCGGTGAGGCCTAGGAAGGGAACGACGGGGATCCGGGGAAGACGCGGCAGTGGAAGCTCGCGCGGAGAGGAGTACGAGGGTTCACTGGTTCGGCTGCGGTGTGAGGCTGCCGTCGCCGCAGGGCCTGGCCAGCGGTGGGAATAGTAGGGGCAGTGAGGCCTCCGCAGCAGCACATCCGGCCACGGGAAGCAGGAGCATGCGGCACGACCGGCGCTTTGGGCGGCTGGAGCAAGAAGACCAGAGGTTGATGAAGCACTACGGCCGTTGGATGGACATCGTACTGTCACTGGAGCTAGAATCGTTTATATCGACTAAGTTGACAAAGCCCTTCGTCCCCGTCAACTTAGTAGGCCCACAAGTCATCCTCCCACCAAGGTGGGTCCCAGCTAGCAGGGGATATTCATTTTTTTGTGCGTAATAAGGAGGCACTTCCGGTGGGTCCGAGCTGACAGCAGGGGGGACGTTTTTTTCGCGAAATACGGTGGCCCATCGGGTGGGTCCCAGCAGTCAGGGGCAAACATTTTTTCGTGAAATACTGGTGGCCCGTCCGGTGGGTCCCTGCTGTCAGGTGGAGGAATAATTATTTTCCGCATAATAAGGAGGCACTTCCTTGCGGCTGCCGTGGACCCAGCTGTCAGCCTCTTCACGTACAGTATTCTTCTGATGGAATTTGGTTGTTGACCACATTGACCATGCCGCGCCGAGAGCACCACGGCGGTGGACGATGGCAAGGCCTAGGAAGGGGATGACGCGGAGCCGGGGAAGACGCAGTAGTGGATGCCCACGCGGAGAGGAGTGCGAGGGTTCACTGGTTCGGCCGCGCTGCCGTCGCCGCAGAATAACATGGGGTGTGGGTGAGTGGAGTGGAGGGATGCCCTGGCCAGCGGTGGGAGTAGTATGGAGGTGGTGAGTCCTCCGCGGCAGCACAGCCGGCCACGGGAGGCAGGAGCAGGCGGTACGACCGGCGCTGCTTTGGGCGGCTGGAGCAAGAAGACCAGAGGTTGAAGAAGCACTACGGCCGTTGGATGGACATCGTATGGTCACTAGAGCTAGAATCGTTTATATTGACTAAGTTGACAAAGCCCTCCGTCCCCGTCAACTTAGTAGGCCCACAAGTCAGCTTCCCACCAAGGTGAGTCCCAACTAGCAGGGGGAGTATTCATTTTTTTGTGCGTAATAAAGAGGCACTTCCGGTGGGTCTGAGCTGACAGTGGGGGGAACGTTTTTTTGCGAAATACGGTGGCCCGTCCGGTGGGTACCAACAGTCAGGGGGGAAACTTTTTTTTCCCGAAATAAGGTGGCCTGTCCGGCGGGTCCCTGCTGTCAGGTGGAGGAATAATTATTTTGTGCGTAATAAGGAGGCACTTGCTTGCGGCCACCGTGGACCCAGCTGTCAGCCTCTCCATGTACAGTACTCTTCCGATGGAAGTTGGTCGTTGACCACATTGACCACGCCGCACTGAGAGCACCAGGGCGGTGGACGACGGCGACGCCTAGGAAGGGGACGACGCGGAGGCGGGGAAGACGCAGCAGTGGAAGCCCGCGTGGAGAGCAGTACGAGGGTTCACTGGTTTGGCTGCGGTGTGAGGCTGCCGTCGCCGCAGAATAACAGGGGGTGTGGGTGAGTGGAGGGATGGCCTGGCCAGCGGTGGGAGTAGTATGGGGCGGTGAGGCCTCCACGGCAGCACAGCCGGCCACGGGAGGCAGGAGCAGGCGGCACGACGGGCGCTGCTTTGGGCGGCTGGACCAAGAAGACCAGAGGTTGAAGAAGCACTACGACCGTTGGATGGACATCGTACGGTCATTGAAGCTAGAATCGTTTATATTGACTAAGTTGACAAAGCCCTTTGTACGCTCCAACTTAGTAGGCCCACAGGTCAGCCTCCCAAACGGTGCGCCCCAGATGTCAGGGGGAGGAATCATTTTTTGGGCGGCCGAAGCTAAGAATATCCAAGATTGAAGAAGAAGCACGACATCCGTTGGATAGACATCCAACGGCCACTGCTGCTAGAACCGTGTGTTAACTATAATAAGTTGACAAAGCCTTGCATATGCGTCAACTTATTTTTTTTAGGGGACGCGTCACTTAGTAGGCCCACAAGTGTGTGGCAGAGAACTTATAGCCCATTTGCGTTTTGTAAGAATGTACAGCCCTTTTTTGAATTCTAATGGAATTTACAATAGCCCATTTACAGTTTGTTAAAAGTACAACCCCCTTTTTAGCTAGGACAACGATTAATAATTTCAACCAACCATTGAAGACAGAATTCAATAAAATTTCCCACATTTTGATGGGATCCGAAATATTTTTTATCCTGAAATTTCTATTCAGATTAAATATAAATTTGTATTACGTAAAAATCCAACGAAACATTGCGCGCGCAACAATGAAAATTTAAGATTTTCAGAATCCATAAGTAATATTTTATAAACTAATTTCGTGTTTGGTGCATTTTTTTATAGTTACTGCCCAGTTTTTATAATTACATCCCATTTATTATTTTTAAAGCCCATTTTCCTGTTAAGCCTAATGCATCCCTCCTAGGAAAAATTTGCAGCACAGTGGGGCAGAGAATAACAAGTTGACCTTGCCTGGGTATTCCTCAAAAAGATGTATAGCTGGGGTAGCCATTTTCATCTTGAAAAAAGTAGTATATGGGTTGGATATCTGGCCTGGGCTAGATGGGCCACAACCCGCCCAGTTAATACCCTACTCTCCTCTGAACAACAACGAAATCATCGCCAAGAAAAACTCTACAGTGCTCACGCCTCAAAAACACAAATACTGCTCGAGCTGCTTGGTCCCAGCTGTCGGCCGCACCTTGTGCAATTCTCTCGTTTATATTGACTACATAGGTTGACAATGGTGTGGGACCGTGATGTTAGGAAACCAGGAGAAAGCAAAAAAATAGTTATACATAATAAGGAGGCAGTTGCGTACGTACGGCTATGGCCCTAGTGGGTCCCTAGTGTCATCCAGTCAAAATAAAGTCATCTCCTGAATCCTCATGTTCGTTGACCATGTTAACAAAGCTCGGCGCCACGGCGAGCGCAACAACTTGAAGGACAACAGAGAGGGCCTCGCGGGCCCTACGGAGGTTTGATACAGCGCCCGCTGCTCATTCAGGAAGCCGGGATCATCGGACACCTATGAGCACCTTCAAGAAACTGAGACGGCATGAAACGGTAAGGCCGCGCTTGGGAGCTCTGGTTTATTTCAAACTTGTATTAACATACAAGTGTAATGTACTCGTCATCGGAAGGCCCGAGGTCTGTAAGTAAAACCGGCGGGTTATGCGTGTAATTTGAGAGACCAGTGTATATTTTACGAGCATTGCTATATGGACGACATTACCAGACGATACATGCACGATGTGCGTATCATGCCATCCATGGGCAAGGCTGAAATAGCAGCTAATGGCTGGATTAGCAATCGTCCGAGTGTCGTTCAACATTTTTATCGTGTGTGAAGTACTTCCGATATTTTACTAGTCGAAATCGACCAACCAAGCGCCTTCGCCCGAGACTATCTGCTTTAATTTACAAGCATCAGTTTTACAAGCGGTTTTGGTTGGAAAACGTCAATCCAATCACGGCCTAATATCATGAGTTGGTCGGAAGATCATATAGTTTCACGTCTAACCTACCCGACATGTCGTATAGGCTATTAATGAAACATCAGACGATGAACTTTTACGCACGGAAACAACAGAATAGGATGATCTTCTTAACAAGCAAATCACTGGCATTAGATCGACATGCAAAACAATACGAAGCATTATTCTCAGGAGGCACGGTGAACAGCTCGTGATGCCGCATGCCACAACATTCCAAGCTCAACTTTGCAATCAAACACAAGGCCTGGCATTACATAGACAATATTCAGAACAAACTCTTAACACAGGAATATCTCAGCAGAGTAACTATTTACTTCTAAACTGAACACAGGAATAGGAAAAAACACTCGACACTGCTCACAGCAAGGGCGTCCCACTCAAAAATATCAAATGCATGTCTTCTGGCTAACATCAATGAGCAAATTTTGACAAGGTTTTCCAATTCCAATATATTAAACTAACGTCTTCTTGCTAACATCAATGAGCAAATTTTGACAAGGTTTTCCAATTCCAATATATTAAACTAATGTCTTCTTGCTAACATCAATGATTAAACTTTGACAAGCTTTTCCCATTCAAAATATGTAATGCCTATGTTCGTGTCCTGTCTTAGCTTCTTGTACTTGTTTGGGCACTTTTTGCCCAGGGCACTCCACGTGTTGTTAAATTGCCAATGGTCTCTGCAGACTAGTCATGTCACCGGTGTCTAATAATACTCTGTAAAGCTTCTCGGTCATTCCTTCTGTAATGTACCGCATCCAGTGACTGCTTCTTTCTGCAAAGTGGAACGACCAACTGGACCCAGTAACGCAGCAGTTTGCCTTGGACACATTGGCTCCTTTTGTGCAGTTCAACTAAAATCGAAGTCGGAATAAAACCGAGCTTTAATTTTGATATCCCTGTAAGCAACAATAGGTATAAGGGAAACAATTACTGAAAAATAACGGTTGATGACTTGTCTTAATGGGAAACAAAGCAGGAGAGGAGCAATTCTCCATTAGTGTGATTCATTCATATTGACTCCTATTTTAACAGAGGCAAAAAAGGAAACAATTACTTGCCGGTAAAGGAGGATGAAACAAACGGTGACAGAAAGAAGCATCTAACTTATCTTGGATGGAAAACAAAGTAGGATAGTAGCATTTCTAAAACGGTAGCATTGATTCATATTAACAGAGACACTCTCTTGAAACAACATTCGTTAAAAAATGTAATTTACTTTTAACAGTGGCATTGCTTCAATTTTTCGGCGGCATTCTTAGGGCCTGTTTGGTTCCAATAAGTCACCTGACTTATAAGTCGGGTGACTTAAAAACAGTGACTTATAAGTTACGCCTGTTTGGTTGTCACCTGACTTATAAGTCATCTGACACACCTTCCCACACCAATCAACATCATGTAGGTGGTGGGACACACGTAAAAGGGGGTGACTTATAAGGTTTAAGTTGGGGTGGAGCAACTTATGACTTATAAGTTGGGGTGATTTATAAGTCGGGTCTATTTGGCAAAATAAGTCACTTTTTCACTTTTCGACTTATAAGTTGGTGACTTATTTGGAACCAAATAGGCCCTTAGATTAACAACAGCAAAATAGCTGTATGGGACATGCTAGCACCATGTGTGTCCACACGTATAAATGGGTGATGCAGAGTATGTAGCCAAGCAGCATATCTGTGTTGGTCCCATATTTGTTCTCTTTGAACCTTTTTCCTATGTGAGGGCAGCAAATCTAGTCCTGCACAAACTACCCGACCCCCCCCCCCAGTTTCTTTCCCTTTTCAACAAAGAGATCGGTTCCTTACAGATGTGTGTACTGGGTTACCCCCTTTTTCCCTTTTCGACCAACAAAGCGGCTGGATAGCCAGTCTATACTACTTTTCCTCCCTCCTTTCCTCATTGAACCACGTCCTAGATTCATGCTCCACCCCACCGCACCTTTCTTTCCCCTTTGAACCAAGACCTAGATTCGACTACAGATCGGAAAAGATCCACATGCAGCTAGAGCAACGACGGTTTCAAAGAAACTTATACCTTAGGGTCGTCGGGATGTGGCAAGGCGTGTGGCAAGAGGCCGGATCTGCCCACACTATGTACGGCAGCGAGGAAGAAGGGGTCGGTGGCCCTCCCGCACAGGCGCTGGGTGAAAGAGAATAGCGCAGCTGGCAGTGGATTGCCTCCCTTGCCGAAGGCGATAGAGTTAACGCTGCACCTCCTCCCCTTCCCGGTGCGACGGGATACGGACGCCTCCTTCACCAGCTGTGAGGGGGGCGAGAGACAAGAGGCCAACGCAATCTTGTTTAGATCTGGTGAAGATAAGGTGAGAGACTGTGAATATAGCAAACCCTAGCAAATGAACATTGAGCCTCCAGCGTGTAACATATATGTATTGCGGCGAGCGTGTGGAGAGTGCAAACCCTAGCGAACAAGCGTTGAGGCTCCCGCTTATATATATACTAATGTAGTACGGACTGAGCTCCGGTGCCTTCACTCCATCTTCTTTTGGTTGTATGATAGGTGAGCCAGCCACATTTTGGGCCCACCTGTCATAAACCCAAAGGCAGGTGCACTAAGTCAATGAAGTTGCGTCCATATAGTACTCTCGTGTGTATACGACTAATATATAATGGAGTGGTTTTCTTATTCTCTCCATAACAATCGTTTTAAATTGTGTAAGTACGAAACGAAACTCTTTATTTAATGTACAGAGGGAGTACTACTTCCAATGAACTAACGATCCACGCCCACGCGTCCTGGTCGCACTTCCTGTCCTTCACGTGTGGTACACTACCCTCCCTTAAGTGAACAACCACACATGCGCCAAATTATCGGAAACGTGTGAGAGTGTGTACAAATAAAGAATTTTAATTTCAATTATCGGAAAGGTTTGAGAGTATTACAAAGTTTGACTTCAGTCAAATCTAATATGCGGAGTTTTAAAATGGAGGGCTACTACGTCCATCCGGGTTTTTAGTCCACACCATTTTTTAAATCAAAGTTAATAGCTGGACAAATAAAATTACAGGGGAGCTGGAGACAAAGTTGTAAGAAGGCTTAGAAATCAATACAAAACTTATGCTCTTAGTACCAACGTCGATCCTTCTTCGAGGAAACATTTGGTTCATAGCCAATTGTGTGATAAAATTGCACCAACATGAAAGACAACTGCGTCTCCAACGCAACCAAGGTGAACTGACGAAGGATATCATCTTTGTGCATAACAAGCAAATAGCACTGATGGAAGACAGCTTGTTTTTCATTGAAAATCGATCAGCTTCATCAGCCGACGCAACCATGAGGCGCGACCATGAGCATCGATAGTTTGTGGTCTATTTTTTTTGTCCTAGTTTTTTTGTTTCTTGTTGCTACATTATATACTTGTGGGAGCTTAGATGTGATATCCTTAAATAACATCTAGATGTGAATTGGACAAACTGATTTTATAACGTACCAAGAAAGAAAACTCTATCAAAAACACGCCCCCGCTTCCAGGCCGCGAGTCGTCGCGCACACACACATAGACATAGACATGCATATCCGAGTTTACGTAAAATTCCATTTCCATCTCCATCTCCAATCATATTTGTCCAACTGGCACATTATTCACGTTGTTAATTATATATGCAGCAATATTAACATACAACATCTCTTGTTTGCACACGTCCGAACCGCTGCCACGGTCGGTCCTGACCAACCCGAACCCTCTTCATCACCCGCGCGTGCTTCCCGCCCGAAACGGTCAGTGCCGCATTCATGCCCGGCCAGAGCGGACGCGACCTCTCACTGGCGCTGACATTGAAGCGGCGCGCCAGCCGAGAGAGCGTCGCCCACGCCGCTTTCGGGTGCACGCGGCTGCTCCGCGTTCGAAGGTCGCAATAGCTGGCTACAACATGCATGTACAAAGTTTTTGGGAGTCCGTGCTACAGCTAGCTGTCCTCCCCCAACTCGTCAATCTCTTCTAGTAGTGCTAGTAGTACTCCATGGCGTGATCCATCGACAAGCAGACGGGAAAGTTATCGCATACTCGGTTTGCGGTGAGTGGCATGCCGAGCGACCGTGTGGGTCGAGCCGTGGAGGAGGGTGAGACACGAACACGACAGACGTGATTTACTATGTGATTTGACTGCTCCTTAGTGGCCCCTACACGTACTCCCCCTACGTGTATGCAACAGTCACACGTACACATGGACGCAAAAACGCGCGCGACGCCCTAATGCATGCATGTCCGAGCACACGACGGAACACACACGGTCACGCTAAGTGCTCAACCTACACGTGCATGCACACACATACTCAGTGAGGGTGAGCTAGTGACCGTATAAACACCGAATATATATATATATTGAGCGCAATGAGCGTATTATGAAGTCCACTTACTGTATTTTTACAAATATACAGTGACAGACAGTGTATTTATCTCGTTTGAAATTAATCCATATTAACCGGAGAGGTGGCAGTATGGACTAGCATTACTTGTGCGCGGTGGCTCGCAGGACAAGGAGAAACTTTTGACTAATGCAAGCTCTCCCTCGCTCAGGCGGTGGACGTGCAACAGTTAATTCGGTGTCAGATTGCCAGAAGCATACACTATACTAGTGCTACTATTGTTCGACTTCCCGAATAAGCGAACAGCCAAGCGTAAAGTTTACTAATATAGTCTATAAAGGTACGTACTATACTAGTACTAGGAACCGGATGGAGGAGCGTCTGCACTCTTATTATAATTTTAAAATGTGATAAAGCAATTTGGTTATCTTCGAGGGTTCTCGCATGTGATAATGGAAGTTGATTGCATGGAACACTCGCCACAATTCTCGCTTAATTCTGGCTCATATCCTATTACAAATAGTAGCGCTCGGTAATATTTCCACTTTTTTTGTTATTCAGCATGTAAACAGGTCAGCAAACCTTGCGGCGCATCTTCGTGCGAACCGTGCTTGCTGCACTTTGAATGTGGCCGAGAGCTGGCTTGATGAAACACCTCGCTTCCTACTTCTTTTTTTGCGGGGTACCTCGCTTCCTAGTGACCAGTGTCTTGGCTGATCGTCCTATGAATGCTTATATATGAATAAAGCTCTCTCATTTACCCGCAAAAAGGATTGAGCCATATTAACCGGAAAGGAGGGAGTATGGACTAGCACTACTTTTTGGTGTGTCCCGTCAACTCGCAGAACGAGGAGAAGCTTGCAGGACAAGGTGAAGCTCGCTTACGCCTTTTGACTAATGCAACCTACCCTCGGTGGACATGCAACAGTCCATTCGGTGTTAGATTGTCAGAGGCATACACTGTAGTACCCAACATGCGGAGTACCATCATTGTTCGACTTCACGAAGAGGCGAAGAGCCAAGCGCAGTAGTACGAGTAGTACTACTACTAGAACCGCATGGTGGAGCATTTGTACTCTTATTTCTTTTTATCTCTAATAAAGTACACGTTTATTCCGGAGAAGGGCGGAAAACGGCAGCCCAACATCAACATGTAATGAATGATATCGATCAACCAACCATGCTCGAATATATCTTGGCCTCCATGCGAACCTGTCTGTGTGTTCTCGCTCCTCGTCTCTCTCAAGGAACGGCGGGTTGGCTCTTTGCCGTCAATTGAGATCGGTTTGCTCACACTCCTGTCCCACATGTCAGTGATATGCCAAGAGGAGGTGCGTTGACCGACTGGCCATACGCGTACTTGGTTTTGAACCTTCATACTACTCCCTCCGTCACAGTTTACAGGACGCGCTTCATTATGATGCATTTCTCTCAATGCATTTCCACCACCAGAGAGACTTTAGACGTGTAACCGCAATTAATTAGGGCGTGGTAACTGCAATCAAGTCCACAATTTTCTCTCCATGTAACTACGGAATGGAGTAAGTGCATGCATGTGTGTACCCGGGGTGGAAGCACTGCATGCATGTGTGTACGCATTATTCCCTCTACTAGTAATAGACGCCGTGCTATAACTACCAATGCTATTTTTCAGGCCGATCGCTAGTCGCCTTGGTCCCACAGATCTTTTTTCTTTTTTTTGAAGTGCGCTGTATAAACAGTGATGGATGGAGTAGTATGAGCGGATTCAAAGAAGAGTGTATTGATGGTTGCTTCTTCATAGCAACTTACAGCGGGAAAGGTGGGGCTTACGATTTGATTGCTCATTACTCACTATTAATGCGGGCAACTACAGGGTTGAGTCTCTCATGCGGTTGTGCACTACCCCCTCGGTTCTTAAATATACTCCGGAGTATATTTGTCTTTCTAGAGATTTCAACGAGTGACTACTCAAATATTTGTCTTTTTAGAGATTTCAAATGGACTGGCACATATGGATGTATATACATATTTTAGAGTGTAGATTCTCTCATTTTGCTTTATATGTAGTCACTTGTTGAAATCTCTAAAAGACGAATAGAATATTTAGGAACGGAGGGAGTACACATACGAAGCAAAATGAGTGAATCTACACTCTAAAATTTGCCCGTTTGAAATTTGTAAGAAGACAAATATTTAGGAACGAAGGAGTATAATTTTGTGCATGGCACATGGAACCGGATGATGAAGAGGCTTCTGGCAATGCTATCAAGCTTCCATCATTCGTTTACATAATTGACGTACTATACAAATAATTTTCCAGCGAGACATGAAATTGTACAATGGTGTGAGCTTTTAGCTTCTGTTTCGCGTGTCTTGCCATTGATGCTCTTTCGAAAACAATAAAAAACTAACTTCCTTGCTAATGCGTGTCAATTATTAGCAGATCAGAGCTAATAATTACATCATCACTGAAGACAGAGTTGTGAGTGTTGGTGAACGTAGCAGAAATTCAAAATTTTCCTACGAGTCACCAAGATCTATCTATGGAGAAACCAGCAACGAGAGAGAGAGGGGAGTGCATCTACATACCCTTGTAGATCGCTAAGCGGAAGCGTTCAAGAGAATGGGGTTGAAGGAGTCGTACTCATCATGATCCAAATCACCGGAGATCCTAGTGCCGAACGGACGGCACCTCCGCATTCAACACACGTACAGCCCGGTGACGTCTCCCATGCCTTGATCCAGCAAGGAGAGAGGGAGAGGTTGAGGAAGACTCCGTCCAGCAGCAGCACAACAGCATGGTGGTGATGGAGGAGCGTGGCAATCCAGCAGGGCTTCGCCAAGCACCGCGAGAGACGAGGAGAAAGAGAGGTAGGGCTGCGCCAGGGAGAGGTGGAAACTCTTGTGTATGGCAGCCCCAAAACCTCAAGTGTATATAGGGGAGAGGGAGGGGGATGCACCCCCTCTAGGGTTCCCACCCCAAGGGGTGCGGCAGCCCCAAAAACCCATCTAGGGTGGCGACCAAAGGGGGGAGAGGGGGAAACTTGCCCCCCAAGCAAGGTGGAGGCGCCCCCTTCCCAAACCCTAGGCGCCTTGGGCCCTTGTGGGGGGGCGCACCAGCCCACCTGGGGCTGGTCCCCTCCCACACTTGGCCCATGCATCCCTCTGGGGCCTGTGGCCCCACTTGGTGGACCCCCGGGACCCTCCCGATGGTCCTGGTACGTTACCGATAACACCCAAAACTTTTCCGATAACCAAAACAGGACTTCCCATATATAAATCTTTACCTCCGGATCATTCCGGAACTCCTCGTGACGTCAGGGATCTCATCCGGGACTCCGAACAACATTCGGTAACCACATACAAACTTCCTTTATAACCCTAGCGTCATTAAACCTTAAGTGTGTAGACCCTACGGGTTCGGGAACCATGCAGACATGACCGAGACGTTCTCCGGTCAATAACCAACAGCGGGATCTGGATACCCATGTTGGCTCCCACATGTTCCACGATGATCTCATCAGATGAACCATGATGTCGACGATTCAATCAATCCCGTATTCAATTCCCTTTGTCTAGCGGTATTGTACTTGCCCGAGATTCGATCATCGGTATGACGATACCTTGTTCAATCTCGTTACCGACAAGTCTCTTTAATCGTTCCGTAACACATCATCTCGTGATCAACCCCTTGGTCACATTGTGCACATTATGATGATGTCCTATAGAGTGGGCCCAGAGATACCTCTCCGTTACACGGAGTGACAAATCCCAGTCTCGATTCGTGCCAACCCAACAGACACTTTCGGAGATACCCGTAGTGCACCTTTATAGCCACCCAGTTACGTTGTGACGTTTGGTACACCCAGAGCACTCCTACGGTATCCGGGAGTTGCACAATCTCATGGTCTAAGGAAATGATACTTGACATTAGAAAAGCTTTAGCATACGAACTACATGATCTTTGTGCTAGGCTTAGGATCGGTCTTGTCCATCACATCATTCTCCTAATGATGTGATCCCATTATCAACGACATCCAATGGCCATGGTCAGGAAACCGTAACCATCTATTGATCAACGAGCTAGTCAATAGAGGCTTACTAGGGACATGGTGTTGTCGATGTATCCACACATGTATCTGAGTTTCCTATCAATACAATTATAGCATGGATAATAAACGATTATCATGAACAAGGAAATATAATAATAATAACTAATTTATTATTGCCTCTAGGGCATATTTCCAACAGTCTCCCACTTCCACTAGAGTCAATAATCTAGTTCACATCGTCATGTGATTAACACTGATAGGTCACATCGCCATGTGACCAACATCCAAAGAGTTTACTAGTTTCACTAAACTAGTTCACATCACCATGTGATTAAGACTCAATGAGTTCTGGGGTTTGATCATGTTTTGCTTGTGAGAGAGGTTTTAGTCAACGGGTCTGCAACATTCAGATCCGTATGTATTTCGCAAATCTCTAGGTCATATTGTAAATGTTGCTTACACGCTCCACTTGGAGCTATTCCAAATGGCTGCTCCACTATACGTATCCGGTTTGCTACTCAGAGTCATTCGGATAGGTGTTAATGTTGGGGAACGTTGCAGAAAACAAAAATGTTCCTACTCGTTTCACCAAGATCATCTAGGAGTTCATCTAGCAACGAGTGATTAGATGCATCTACATACCTTTGTAGATCGCGAGCGGAAGCGTTCAAAAGAACGGTGATGATGTAGTCGTACTCGACGTGATCCAAATCACCGATGACCAGCGCCGAACGGACGGCACCTCCGCGTTCAACACACGTACGGAACAGCCACGTCTCCTCCTTCTTGATCCAGCAAGGGAGGGAGGAGAGGTTGAGGGAGATGGCACCAGCAGCAGCACGACGGCGTGGTGTTGATGGAGCTACAGTACTCCGGCAGAGCTTCGCTAAGCACTATGGAGGTGGAGGAGGTGTTGGGGAGGGAGAAGGAGGCAACCAAAGGCCAAGGCATTCAGGTATCAAGTCCCTCCTCTCCCCACTATATATAGGAGGGCCAAAGGGGGGGTGGTGCGCATCCTAGGAGATCCAATCTCCTATGGCCAGCGGCCAAGGGGAGGTTTCCCTCCCCCCCAAGGCACCTAGGAGGTGCCTTCCCCTCCTAGGACTCTTCCCCCTCTAAACCCTAGGCGCATGGGCCTATGTGGGGCTGGTGCCCTTGGCCCATTAGGCCAAGGCGCACCCCCTTACAGCCCATGTGGCCCCCCGGGACAGGTGGACCCACCCGGTGGACCCCCGGGACCCTTCCGGTGGTCCCGGTACAATACCGATAACCCCGAAACTTGTCCCGATGCCCGAAACAGGACTTCCCATATATAAATCTTTACCTCCGGACCATTCCGGAACTCCTCGTGATGTCCGGGATCTCATCCGGGACTCTGAACAACATTCGGGTTACTGCATATACATATCCCTACAACCCTAGCATAACTGAACCTTAAGTGTGTAGACCCTACGGGTTCGGGAGACAAGCAGACATGACCGAGACGACTCTCCGGTCAATAACCAACAGCGGGATCTGGATACCCATGTTGGCTCCCACATGCTCCACGATGATCTCATCGGATGAACCACGATGTCGAGGATTCTATCAACCCCGTACGCTATTCCCTTTGTCTATCGATATGTTACTTGCCCGAGATTCGATCGTCGGTATCCCAATACCTCGTTCAATCTCGTTACCGGCAAGTCACTTTACTCGTACCGTAATGCATGATCCCGTGACCAGACACTTGGTCACTCTGAGCTCATTATGATGATGCATTACCGAGTGGGCCCAGTGATACCTCTCCATCATACGGAGTGACAAATCCCAGTCTTGATCCATGTCACCCAACAGACACTTTCGGAGATGCCCGTAGTCTACCTTTATAGTCACCCAGTTACGTTGTGACGTTTGGCATACCCAAAGCACTCCTACGGTATCCGGGAGTTACACGATCTCATGGTCTAAGGAATAGATACTTGACATTTGAAAACTCTAGCAAACGAACTATACGATCTTGTGCTATGTTTAGGATTGGGTCTTGTCCATCACGTCATTCTCCCAATGATGTGATCTCGTTATCAATGACATCCAGTGTCCATAGTCAGGAAACCATGACTATCTGTTAATCAACGAGCTAGTCAACTAGAGGCTCACTAGGGACACGTTGGTGTCTGTTATTCACACATGTATTACGATTTCCGGATAACACAATTATAGCATGAATAAAGACAATTATCATGAACAAGGAAATATAATAATAATGCTTTTATTATTGCCTCTAGGGCATATTTCCAACAGTCTCCCACTTGCACTAGAGTCAATAATCTAGTTACATTGTGATGAATCGAACACCCATGGAATTCTGGTGTTGATCATGTTTTGCTCTAGGGAGAGGTTTAGTCAACGGATCTGCTACATTCAGGTCCGTATGTACTTTACAAATCTCTATGTCTCCATCTTGAACATTTTCACGAATGGAGTTGAAGCGACGCTTGATGTGCCTTGTCTTCTTGTGAAACCTGGGCTCCTTGGCAAGTGCAATAGCGCCAGTGTTGTCACAGAAGAGCTTGATCGGCCCCGACGCATTGGGTATGACTCCTAGGTCGGTGATGAACTCCTTCACCCATATTGCTTCATGTGCTGCCTCCGAGGCTGCCATGTACTCCGCTTCACATGTAGATCCCGCCACGACGCTCTGCTTGCAACTGCACCAGCTTACTGCCCCACCATTCAAAATATACACGTATCCGGTTTGTGACTTAGAGTCATCCAGATCTGTGTCGAAGCTAGCGTCGACGTAACCCTTTACGACGAGCTCTTCGTCACCTCCATAAACGAGAAACATTTCCTTAGTCCTTTTCAGGTACTTCAGGATATTCTTGACCGCTGTCCAGTGTTCCTTGCCGGGATCACTTTGGTACCTTCCTACCAAACTAACGGCAAGGTTAACATTAGGTCTGGTACACAGCATGGCATACATAATAGAACCTATGGCTGAGGCATAGGGGATGACGCTCATCTCTTCTATATCTTCTGCCGTGGTCGGACATTGAGCTGAGCTCAATTTCATACCTTGCAACACAGGCAAGAACCCCTTCTTGGATTGATCCATATTGAACTTCTTCAATATCTTATCAAGGTATGTGCTTTGTGAAAGACCTATGAGGCATCTCGATCTATCTCTATAGATTTTGATGCCTAATATATAAGCAGCTTCTCCAAGGTCCTTCATTGAAAAACTTTTATTCAAGTAGGCCTTGATGCTGTCCAAGAGTTCTATATCATTTCCCATCAAAAGTATGTCATCTACATATAATATGAGAAATGCTACAGAGCTCCCACTCACTTTCTTGTAAACGCAGGCTTCTCCATAAGTCTGTGTAAACCCAAACGCTTTGATCATCTCATCAAAGCGAATGTTCCAACTCCGAGATGCTTGCACCAGCCCATAAATCGAGCGTTGGAGCTTGCACACTTTGTCAGCATTCTTAGGATCGACAAAACCTTCCGGCTGCATCATATACAATTCTTCCTTAAGGAAACCATTAAGGAATGCCGTTTTGACGTCCATTTGCCATATTTCGTAATCATAGAATGCGGCAATTGCTAACATGATTCGGACGGACTTCAGCTTCGCTACCGGTGAGAAAGTCTCATCGTAGTCAACCCCTTGAACTTGTCGATAACCCTTAGCGACAAGCCGAGCTTTATAGATGGTCACATTACCATCCGCGTCTGTCTTCCTCTTAAAGATCCATTTATTTTCTATGGCTCGCCGCTCAACGGGCAAGTCAGTCAAAGTCCATACTTTGTTTTCATACATGGATCCTATCTCGGATTTCATGGCTTCCAGCCATTTGTCGGAATCCAGGCCCGCCATCGCTTCTTCATAGTTCGAAGGTTCACCGTTGTCTAACAGCATGATTTCCAAGACAGGGTTGCCGTACCACTCTGGTGCGAAACGTGTCCTTGTGGACCTTCGAATTTTAGTAGGAGCTTGATCAGAAGTATCTTGATCATTATCATCCTCTCTAGTCGGTGCTGGCACCTCAGGAACATTTTCTTGAGTTGCGCCATTTTCCGGTTCAAGAGGTAATACTTCATCAAGCTCTACTTTCCTCCCACTTACTTCTTTCGAGAGAAACTCTTTCTCCAGAAAGGACCCATTCTTGGCAACAAAGATCTTGCCTTCGGATCTGAGGTAGAAGGTGTACCCAATAGTTTCTTTTGGGTATCCTATGAAGACGCATTTTTCTGATTTGGGTTCGAGCTTTTCAGGTTGAAGTTTCTTGACATAAGCATCGCATCCCCAAACTTTTAGAAACGACAGCTTAGGTTTCTTCCCAAACCATAATTCATACGGTGTCGTCTCAACGGATTTCGACGGAGCCCTATTTAAAGTGAATGCGGCAGTCTCTAAAGCATAGCCCCAAAAAGAAAGCGGTAAATCGGTAAGAGACATCATAGATCGCACCATATCTAACAGAGTGCGATTACGACGTTCGGACACACCATTAAGCTGAGGTGTTCCAGGCGGCGTGAGTTGTGAAACTATTCCACATTTTCTTAAGTGTGCCCCAAACTCGTGACTCAAGTATTCTCCTCCACGATCTGATCGTAGAAACTTGATTTTCCTGTCACGTTGATTTTCAACCTCACTCTAAATTCCTTGAACTTTTCAAAGGTTTCAGACTTGTGTTTCATTAAGTAGATATACCCATACCTACTTAAATCATCAGTGAGGGTGAGAACATAACGATAGCCACCGCGAGCCTCAACACTCATTGGACCGCACACATCGGTATGTATGATTTCCAATAAGTCGGTTGCTCGCTCCATTGTTCCTGAGAACGGAGTCTTGGTCATTTTACCCATAAGGCATGGTTCGCACGTGTCAAATGATTCATAATCAAGAGACTCTAAAAGTCCATCAGCATGGAGCTTCTTCATGCGTTTGACACCTATGTGACCAAGGCGGCAGTGCCACAAGTATGTGGGACTATCATTATTAACCTTACTTCTTTTGGTACTCACATTATGAATATGTGTAGCATCACGTTCGAGATTCATAAAGAATAAACCATTCACCATAGGAGCATGACCATAAAAATATCTCTCATAAAAATGGAACAACCATTATTCTCAGATTTAAAAGAGTAGCCATCTCGAATTAAACGAGATCCCGATACAATGTTCATGCTCAAAGCTGGCACTAAATAACAATTATTAAGGTTTAAAACTAATCCCGAAGGGAGATGCAGAGGTAGCGTGCCGACGGCGATCACATTGACCTTGGAACCATTCCCGACGCGCATCGTCACCTCGTCCTTTGCCAGTTTCCGCTTATTCCGCAGCCCCTGCTTTGAGTTACAAATGTGAGCAACTGCACCGGTATCAAATACCCAGGAGCCACTACGGGCACTAGTAAGGTACACATCAATTACATGTATATCACATATACCTTTTGTTTTGCCGGCCTTCTTATCCGCTAAGTACTTAGGGCAGTTCCGCTTCCAGTGACCGCTTCCCTTGCAATAAAAGCACTCAGTCTCGGGCTTGGGTCCATTCTTTGGCTTCTTCCCGGCAGCTTGCTTGCCGGGCGCGGCAACCTCCTTGCCGTCCTTCTTGAAGTTCCTTTTACCCTTGCCTTTCTTGAACTTAGTGGTTTTATTGACCATCAACACTTGATGTTCCTTCCTGACTTCTACCTCTGCTGATTTTAGCATAGCAAATACTTCAGGAATGGTCTTTTCCATCCCCTGCATATTGAAGTTCATCACAAAGCTCTTGTAGCTTGGTGGAAGCGACTGGAGGATTCTGTCAATGACCGCATCATCCGGGAGATTAACTCCCAGCTGAGTCAAGCGGTTATGCAACCCAGACATAGTGAGTATGTGCTCACTGACAGAACTGTTTTCCTCCATCTTACAGCTGAAGAATTTTTCGGAGACTTCATATCTCTCGACCCGGGCATGAGCTTGGAAAACCATTTTCAGCTCTTCGAACATCTCATATGCTCCATGTCTCTCAAAACGTTTTTGGAGCCCCGGCTCTAGGCTGTAAAGCATGCCGCACTGAACGAGGGAGTAGTCATCGAAACGTGCCTGCCAAGCGTTCATAACGTCTTGTTCTGCAGGGAGAACGGGTGCGTCACCAAGCGGTGCTTGTAGGACATAATCTTTCTTGGCAGCTATGAGGATGATCCTCAGGTTCCGGACCCAGTCCATATAGTTGGTGCCATCGTCTTTCAGCTTGGTTTTCTCTAGGAACGCGTTGAAGTTGAGGACTACGTTGGCCATTTAATCTACAAGACATATTGTAAAATATTTAGACTAAGTTCATGATAATTAAGTTCAACTAATCAAATTATTAGTGAACTCCCACTTAGATTAGACATCCCTCTAGTCATCTAAGTATTACATGATCCGAGTTAAACTAGACCGTGTCCGATCATCACGTGAGACGGACTAGTCAACATCGGTGAACATCTTCATGTTGATCGTATCTTCTATACGACTCATGCTCGACCTTTCGGTCTTCTGTGTTCCGAGGCCATGTCTGTACATGCTAGGCTCGTCAAGTCAACCTAAGTGTTTGCATGTGTAAATCTGTCTTACACCCGTTGTATGTGAACGTCTGAATAAAACACCCGATCATCACGTGGTGTTTTGAAACAGCGAACTGTCGCAACGGTGCACAGTTAGGGGGAACACTTCTTGAATTTATTGTGAGGGATCATCTTATTTACTACCGTCGTTCTAAGTAAACAAGATGCAAAACATGATAAACATCACATGCAATCAAATAATAAACGTGACATGATATGGCCAATATCACATAGCTCCTTTGATCTCCATCTTGGGGCTCCATGATCATCTTGTCACCGGCTTGACACCATGATCTCCATCATCATGATCTCCATCATCGTGTCTCCATGAAGTTGCTCGCCAACTATTACTTCTACTACTATGGCTAACGCGTTTAGCAATAAAGTAAAGTAATTTACATGGCGTTTCTTGATGACACGCAGGTCATATAAAAGAATAAAGACAACTCCTATGGCTCCTGCCGGTTGTCATACTCATCGACATGCAAGTCGTGAATCCTATTACAATAGCATGAACATCTCATACATCACATATAGATCATTCATCATTCATCACAACTTTGGCCATATCATATCACAAACCACTTGCTGCAAAAACAAGTTAGACGTCCTCTAATTGTTGTTGCAAGTTTTTACGTGGCTGAATTAGGGTTCTAGCAAGAACGTTTTCTTACCTACGTTAAAGCCACAACGTGATTTGTCAACTTCTATTTACCCTTCATAAGGACCCTGTTCATCGATTCCGCTCCAACTAAAGTAGGAGAGACAGACACCCGCCAGCCACCTTATGCAACTAGTGCATGTTAGTCGGTGGAACCGGTCTCACGTAAGCGTACGTGTAAGGTTGGTCCGGGCCGCTTCATCCCACAATACCGCTGAAGCAAGAAAGGACTAGTAACGGCAAGAAAGTTGACAAATCTACGCCCACAACAAATTGTGTTCTAGTCGCGCAAGAAGAACTACGCATAGACCTAGCTCATGATGCCACTGATGGGGAACGTTGCAGAAAACAAAAATTTTCCTACTCGTTTCACCAAGATCATCTAGGAGTTCATCTAGCAACGAGTGATTAGATGCATCTACATACCTTTGTAGATCGCGAGCGGAAGCGTTCAAAAGAACGGTGATGATGTAGTCGTACTCGACGTGATCCAAATCACCGATGACCAGCGCCGAACGGACGGCACCTCCGCATTCAACACACGTACGGAACAGCCACGTCTCCTCCTTCTTGATCCAGCAAGGGAGGGAGGAGAGGTTGAGGGAGATGGCACCAGCAGCAGCACGACGGCGTGGTGTTGATGGAGCTGCAGTACTCCGGCAGAGCTTCGCTAAGCACTATGGAGGTGGAGGAGGTGTTGGGGAGGGAGAAGGAGGCAACCAAAGGCCAAGGCATTCAGGTATCAAGTCCCTCCTCTCCCCCACTATATATAGGAGGGCCAAAGGGGGGGTGGTGCGCAGCCTAGGAGATCCAATCTCCTATGGGCCGGCGGCCAAGGGGAGGTTTCCCTCCCCCCCAAGGCACCTAGGAGGTGCCTTCCCCTCCTAGGACTCTTCCCCCTCTAAACCCTAGGCGCATGGGCCTATGTGGGGCTGGTGCCCTTGGCCCATTAGGCCAAGGCGCACCCCCTTACAGCCCATGTGGCCCCCCGGGACAGGTGGACCCACCCGGTGGACCCCCGGGACCCTTCCGGTGGTCCCGGTACAATACCGATAACCCCGAAACTTGTCCCGATGCCCGAAACAGGACTTCCCATATATAAATCTTTACCTCCGGACCATTCCGGAACTCCTCGTGACGTCCGGGATCTCATCCGGGACTCCGAACAACATTCGGGTTACTGCATATACATATCCCTACAACCCTAGCGTAACTGAACCTTAAGTGTGTAGACCCTACGGGTTCGGGAGACAAGCAGACATGACCGAGACGACTCTCCGGTCAATAACCAACAGCGGGATCTGGATACCCATGTTGGCTCCCACATGCTCCACGATGATCTCATCGGATGAACCACGATGTCGAGGATTCTATCAACCCCGTACGCTATTCCCTTTGTCTATCGATATGTTACTTGCCCGAGATTTGATCGTCGGTATCCCAATACCTTGTTCAATCTCGTTACCGGCAAGTCACTTTACTCGTACCGTACTGCATGATCCCGTGACCAGACACTTGGTCACTCTGAGCTCATTATGATGATGCATTACCGAGTGGGCCCAGTGATACCTCTCCGTCATACGGAGTGACAAATCCCAGTCTTGATCCATGTCACCCAACAGACACTTTCGGAGATGCCCGTAGTCTACCTTTATAGTCACCCAGTTACGTTGTGACGTTTGGCATACCCAAAGCACTCCTACGGTATCCGGGAGTTACACGATCTCATGGTCTAAGGAATAGATACTTGACATTTGAAAACTCTAGCAAACGAACTATACGATCTTGTGCTATGTTTAGGATTGGGTCTTGTCCATCACATCATTCTCCCAATGATGTGATCTCGTTATCAATGACATCCAGTGTCCATAGTCAGGAAACCATGACTATCTGTTGATCAACGAGCTAGTCAACTAGAGGCTCACTAGGGACACGTTGGTGTCTGTTATTCACACATGTATTACGATTTCCGGATAACACAATTATAGCATGAATAAAGACAATTATCATGAACAAGGAAATATAATAATAATGCTTTTATTATTGCCTCTAGGGCATATTTCCAACAGTTAAAGCTCGCATCGATGTAACCCTTTACGCCGAACTCTTTATCACCTCCATAATAGAGAAACATGTCCTTATTTACTCTAAGGACAATTTTGACCGTTGTCCAATGATCCATTTCTGGATCACTCTTGTACCCCCTTACCAGACTCATGGCAAGGCACACTTCCGGTGCGGTACACAGCATAGCATACTATAGATCCTACGTCTGAAGCATAGGGGACAACCTTCGTCCTTTCTCTCTCTTATGCCGTGGTCGAGCTTTAAGTCTTAACTTCATACCTTACAACTCAGGCAAGAACTCCTTGTTTGACTGATCCATCTTGAACACCTTCAAGATCATGTCAAGGTATGTGCTCATTTGAAAGTACCATTTAGCGTTTTTTATCTATCCTCATAGATCTTGATGCTCAATGTTCAAGCAGCTTATTCCAGGTTTTCTATTGAAAAACACTTCTCAAATAACCCTATATGCTTTCCAGAAATTCTACATCATTTCTGATCAACAATATGTCAACAACATATACTCATCAGAAATTGTATAGTGCTCCCACTCACTTCTTTGGAAATACAAGTTTCTCATAAACTTTGTATAAACCCAAAATCTTTGATCATCTCATCAAAACGTATATTCCAACTCCGAGATGCTTACTCCAGTCCTTAGAAGGATTGCTGGAGGTTTGCATACTTATTAGCGTCTTTCAGGATTGACAAAACCTTCTGGTTGTATCACATACAACCTTTCCTCAAGGATATCGTCGAGGAAACAATGTTTTGACATTCTATCTGCAAGATTTCATAAATCATGCAGTAATTGCTAATATAATTCCAACAGACTCTTAGTATCGCTACGAGTGATAAAGCCTCACCGTAGTCAACTCATTGAACTTGTCGGGAAACATCTTAACGACAAATCGAGCTTTCTTAATGGTAATACTTACCATCATTGTCTGTCTTCCTTTTAAAATCCATCTATACCCAACAGCCTTACGACCATCAAGCAGTTCTTCCAAAGTCCACACTTTGTTCTCATACACGGATCCTCTCTCAGATTTTATGGCCTCGAGCCATTTTTCGGAATCCGGGCCCACCATCGCTTCTCCATAGCTCATAGGTTCATTGTTGTCTATCAACATGACCTCCAAGATAGGATTACATACCACTATGGAGTAATATGTATCTTTGTCGACCTACGAGTTTCGGTAGTGACTTGATCCGAAGTTTCATGATCACTATCATAAGCTTCTACTTCAATTGGTGTAGGTGCCACAGGAACAAATTCATGTGCCCTGCTACACACTAGTTGAAGTGATGGTTCAATAACCTCATCAAGTCTCCACCATCCTCCCACTCAATTCTTTCGAGAGAAATCTTTCCTCGAGAAAGGACCCGTTTCTAGAAACAATTACTCTTGCTTCCGGATCTGAGATAGGAGGTATACCCAACCATTTTGGGTATCCTATGAAGATGTATTTATCCGTTTTGGGTTCGAGCTTATCACGATGAAACTTTTTCACATAAGCGTCGCAGCCCCAAACTTTCAAGAAATGACAACTTAGGTTTCTCTAAACCATAGTTCATACGGTGTCATCTCAACGGAAATACGTGGTGCCCTATTAAAGTGAATGCGGTTGTCTCTAATGCCTAACCCATGAACGATAGTGGTAATTCGATAAGAGACATCATGGTATGCCCCTTATCCAATAGGGTGCATCTATGATGTTCGGACACACCATCACACTATGGTGTTCCAGGCGGTGTTAGTTGTGAAACAATTTCCACAATGTCTCAATTGTGTACCAAACTCGCAACTCAGATATTCATCTCTATGATCATATCATAGACATTTTATCCTCTTGTCACGAAGATCTTCAACTTCACTCTGAAATTACTTGAACCTTTCAATAATTCAGACTTGTGTTTCATCAAGTAAATATACAACATCTACTCAAATCATCTATGAAGTAAGAACATAATGATATCCACTGCGTGCCTCAACACTCATTGGACTGCACACATCAAAATGTATTACTTCCAACAAGTTTCTTTCTTGTTCCATCTTACTGAAAACGAGGCTTTTCAGTCATCTTGCCCATGTGGTATGATTTGCATGTCTCAAGTGATTCAAAATCAAGTGAGTTCAAACGATCCATCTGCATGGAGTTTCTTCATGCATACACACCAATAGACATGGTTCACATGTCTCAAACTTCTCAAAAAATGAGTGAGTCCAAAGATCCATCAACATGGAGCTTCTTCGTGCGTTTTATACCAATATGACTTACATGGCAGTGCCACAAGTAGGTGGTACTATCTTATATCTTTTGGCATGAACATGTGTATCACTACGATCGAGATTCAATAAACCATTCATTTTAGGTGCAAGACCATTGTAGGTATTATTCAAATAAATAGAGTAAACATTATTCTCCTTAAATGAATAACCGTATTGCGATATACATAATCCAATCATTTCTATGCTCAACGCAAACACCAAATCTCAATGGTAGAGGGAGCGTGCGATGCTTGATCACATCAACCTTGGAAACACTTCCAACACATATCGTCAGCTCACCTTTAGCTAGTCTCTGTTTATTCCGTAGCTTTTATTTCGAGTTACTAACACTTAGCAACCGAACCGGTATCTAATACCCTGGTGCTACTAGGAGTACTAGTAAAGTACACATTAACATAATGTATATCCAATATACTTCTATCGACCTTGCCTGCCTTCTTATCTACTAAGCATCTAGGGTGGTTCTGCTTCAGTGTCCGTTCCTCTCATTACAGAAGCACTTAGTCTCGAGTTTGGGTTCAACCTTGGGTTTCTTCACTGGAGCAACAACTAATTTGTCGTTTCATGAAGTACCCCTTCTTACCCTCGCCCTTCTTGTAACTAGTGGTTTCACTAACCATCAACAATTGATGCTCCTTCTTGATTTCTACATTCATGGTGTCAAACATCACGCATAGCTCAAGGATCATCATATCTATCCTTGTTATGTTATAGTTCATCACGAAGCTCTAATAGCTTGGTGGCAATGTTTTTGGAGAAACATCACTATCTCATCTGGAAGATTAACTCCCACTCGATTCAAGTGATTGTTGTACCCAGACAATCTGAGTACAAGCTCAACGATTGAGATCTTCTCCCTTAGTTCGTAGGCTAGAAAACTCATCGGAGGTCTCATACCTCTTGACGTGGGCACGAGCCTGAAATCCCAATTTCAGCTCTTGGAACATCTCATATGTTCTGCGACATTTCAAAAATGTCTTCGGTGCCTCAATTCTAAACCATTTAACATTACCGAACTATCATGTAGTCATCAAAACGTGTATGTCAGATGTTCGCAACATCCACAGACCACGTTCGAGGTCCAGCACACCTAGCGGTGCATTAAGGACATAAGCCTTCTACTGTCCGCATAATTGCTACTGTCAACTTTCAACTATATTTTCTCTAGGAACATATCTAAAACAGTAGAACTAAAGCGCGAGGTATGACATAATTTGCAAAGGGTTTTTGACTATGTTCAGGATAATTAAGTTCATCTTATGAACTCCCACTCAGATAGACATCCCTCTAGTCATCTAAGTGATTACACGATCCGAATCAACTAGGCCGTGTCCGATCATCACGTGAGACGGACTAGTCATCATCGGTGAACATCTTCATGTTGATCGTATCCACCATACAACTCATGCTCGACCTTTCGGTTTCTTGTGTTTCGAGGCCATGTCTGTACATGCTAGGCTCGTCAAGTCAACCTAAGTGTTTCGTGTGTGTAAATCTGGCTTACACCCGTTGTATGTGAACATTAGAATCTATCACACCCGATCATCACGTGGTGCTTCGAAACGACGAACTTTCGCAACGGTGCACAGTTAGGGGGAACACTTTCTTGAAATTTTAATGAGGGATCATCTTATTTACTACCGTCGTTCTAAGCAAATAAGATGCATAAACATGATAAACATCACATGCAATCAAAAAGTGACATGATATGACCAATATCATTTTGCTCCTTTTGATCTCCATCTTCAGGGCTCCATTATCATCATCGTCACCGGCATGACACCATGATCTCCATCATCATGATCTTCATCATCGTGTCTCCATGAAGTTGTCTCGCCAACTATTACTTCTACTACTATGGCTACTGGTTAGCAATAAAGTAAAGTAATTACATGGCGTTGTTCAATGACACGCAGGTCATACAATAAATTAAGACAACTCCTATGGCTCCTGCCGGTTGTCATACTCATCGACATGCAAGTCGTGATTCCTATTACAAGAACATGATCAATCTCATACATCACATATCATTCATCACATTCTTTTTGGGCATATCACGTCACATAGCATACCCTGCAAAAACAAGTTAGACGTCCTCTAATTGTTGTTTGCATGTTTTACGTGGCTGCTATGGGTTTCTAGCAAGAACGTTTCTTACCTATGCAAAAGCCACAACGTGATATGCCAATTGTTGTTTACCCTTCATAAGGACCCTTTTCATCGAATCCGATCCGACTAAAGTGGGAGAGACTGCCACCCGCTAGCCACCTTATGCAACAAGTGCATGTCAATCGGTGGAACCTGTCTCACGTAAGTGTACGTGTAAGGTCGGTCCGGGCCGCTTCATCCCACAATACCGTTGAAACAAGATTGGACTAGTAACGGTAAGCATATTGAACAAAATCAACACCCACAATAGATTTGTGTTCTACTTGTGCAAAGAATCTACGCTATAGACCTAGCTCTGATACCACTGTTGGTGAACGTAGCAGAAATTCAAAATTTTCCTACGAGTCACCAAGATCTATCTATGAAGAAACCAGCAATGAGAGAGAGGGGAGTGCATCTACATACCCTTGTAGATTGCTAAGCGGAAGCGTTCAAGAGAACGGGGTTTAAGGAGTTGTACTCGTCGTGATCCAAATCACCGGAGATCCTAGTGCCGAACGGACGGCACCTCCGCGTTCAACACACGTACAGCCCGGTGACGTCTCCCATGCCTTGATCCAGCAAGGAGAGAGGGAGAGGTTGAGGAAGACTCCATCCAATAGCAGCACAACGGCGTGGTGGTGATGGAGGAGCATGGCAATCCAGCAGGGCTTCGCCAAGCACCGCGAGAGACGAGGAGAAAGAGAGGTAGGGCTGCGCCAGTGAGAGGTGGAAACTCTTGTGTATGGCAGCCCCAAAACCTCAAGTGTATATAGGGGAGAGGGAGGGGGCTGTGCCCCCTCTAGGGATCCCACCCCAAGGGGTGCGGCAGCCCCAAAAACCCATCTGGGGTGGCGACCAAAGGGGAGAGAGGGGGAAACTTGCCCCCCAAGCAAGGTGGAGGCGCCCCCTTCCCAAACCCTAGGCGTCGTGGGCCCTTGTGGGGGGGCGCACCAGCCCACCTGGGGCTGGTCCCCTCCCACACTTGGCCCATGCAGCCCTCTGGGGCCTGTGGCCCCACTTGGTGGACCCCCGGGACCCTCCCGGTGGTCCCGGTACGTTACCGATAACACCCAAAACTTTTCCGGTGACCAAAACAGGAGTTCCCATATATAAATCTTTACCTCCGGACCATTCCGGAACTCCTCGTGACGTCAGGGATCTCAACCGGGACTCCGAACAACATTCGGTAACCACATACAAACTTCCTTTATAACCCTAGCGTCATCGAACCTTAAGTGTGTAGACCCTACGGGTTCAGGAACCATGCAGACATGACCGAGACGTTCGCCGGTCAATAACCAACATCGGGATCTGGATACCCATGTTGGCTCCCACATGTTCCACGATGATCTCATCGGATGAACCACGATGTCGAGGATTCAATCAATCCCGTATTCAATTCCCTTTGTCTAGCGGTATTGTACTTGCCCGAGATTCGATCGTCGGTATGCCGATACCTTATTCAATCTCATTACCGGCAAGTCTCTTTACTCGTTTCGTAACACATCATCCTGTGATCAACCCCTTGGTCACATTGTGCACATTATGATGATGTCCTACCGAGTGGGCCCAGAGATACCTCTCCGTTACACAGAGTGACAAATCCCAGTCTCGATTCATGCAAACCCAACAGACACTTTCGGAGATACCCGTAGTGCACCTTTATAGCCACCCAGTTACGTGTGACGTTTGGTACACCCAAAGCACTCCTACGGTATCCGGGAGTTGCACAATCTCATGGTCTAAGGAAACGATACTTGACATTAGAAAAGCTTTAGCATACGAACTACACGATCTTTGTGCTAGGCTTAGGATTGGGTCTTGTCCATCACATCATTCTCCTAATGATGTGATCCCATTATCAACGACATCCAATGTCCATGGTCAGGAAACCTTAACCATCTATTGATCAACAAGCTAGTCAATAGAGGCTTACTAGGGACATGGTGTTGTCTATGTATCCACACATGTATCTGAGTTTCCTATCAATACAATTATAGCATGGATAAAAAACGATTATCATGAACAAGGAAATATAATAATAATAACTAATTTATTATTGCCTCTAGGGCATATTTCCAACAGTGAGAAGGTGTTAAATTAAAATTGATCCATGCTTTCATTGGCAGCAACGTCCCCCACCAGCTCTGTCTAAATCAACAAGGCATGTTGGAAAAAAAGTAGCTGTCTAGAGCATGCAACATTCAGATCATTTTGTGCAGTTCCACTAAAATAGAGTTGAGCGTCCCTGTTCCAAAGATATTAAGTGTGATTACGATAATAGAGGACTGCTGATGAAACAATAAACACATAAATAGAAGACGGTCACCTTTGCAGTCTTTTTTAAGACTAACTAGTTGGAGAAGATTAGGCTCGGAGTTGGATGAGGAGGATAGAGCAAAACCAATCTCCCTTTGTGCAGTCGCACTGAAATGTAGAGACGTTTCCCATGTGACATTTTAGTACAACTGCACAAAACACTCTTTAGAAAAAAGTGATTTGTGCAGTTCACCAAAAGGTCGCAATAGCAACAAGGTGAAATGGATAGCCCTGTTTGCAAAAAAGAGGTAGAAAGGAAACAATTACTGGCCAATAACAGTTGATGACACATGCGACGACAAAAAAGAAGCATATTCCTTGCCCTAAGGGAAGATAGCAACACGGTTGTGTTTGTCTAAAACGGTGTGAGGACGAGAATGCAATATGGAAAGTACGCTGGACGAGCTACGTTTTGGGCAAAGAACTATGGAAGATCCACATGCAGCAATGTGGGAAGACGGGTAGTAGAGCAAGGCTGGAGGGGATACCTGGAGGTCGTCGGGATGTAACTAGGTGAGCGGCGGCGGGTGGAATCTGCGAGCAGGTGGCGTAGGCCCTGCCGCGCCAGAGCTTGGTCAGAGAGAACAGCGTGTACCGCAGATCGGGACGTGCTGCCTCGGCACCGTCGAACGGAGAAACGATGCACTTCCTCCCTTTCCCCCGGCGGACGGGATGCGGACGGATCAGTGACCAACGGTGAGAGAGAGAGAGAGGCCACCGCACTCCCTTTCCCCCGGCAGACGGGATGCGGCCGGATCAGTGACCAACGGTGAGAGAGAGAGAGGCCACCGCAGACTTGTGTGAGATATTCTGAAGAGCGACAAACCAGGCATGCAAGGCTCCATTGTATATAGTGAGCGGACTACCTTTTTCTCCATAAAAATCGTTTTATATTCTGTGTACGTGCCATTGAGCGCTATAACTTTATTTAAAAATAACGCGGCAACGCGTCAAGTCGAACTTTGTTTCGTGCAGGCGTGGTACACGACCTCCCTAGGTAAACAACCGCTACAGGCGTTCAAATTAGCACGTGGGCTGCCATTTCGTAAAGAAATGAGCTCCACCGTGTACCCGCGCGGGTGTGGCTGGGCACGAAGCGTGAGTACGTGCACGGTGCACCTATTCTCTTCTTGTATACGTACACCACCTACGTGGGGTTGTGTGAGAGAGATACAAACCTAGAGAGATATAGTGTGTGGGTTCTTGAGAGTTTTTTTGGGGGGGGGGTCAATCAAAAAATGTTACATATGCAATGTGTGTGAAATAGAGTCCTGGATATAACATATATATAGAGGGGGCGATCCACGAGAAGAGAGTGGAGATATCACCGGCTTGAGGTGTCCATAGAATCAAAAAGAGGGATGATGTGTGTGTGTGTGCGCGCGATCGATAAAAAGTGCCATCAAATTTGTGTGTTCCCACGTCAAAGATATAGAGTGGCTGGCCTACTGGAACGTGAGAGGGGACATGTGCAGTTTGTCTCTGTGGCATGGATACCTACCTGCAGCGCTCGACTATTGGTGTGTGGTGGGGGAAGAGGGAGGCCCACTTAACTATAGAGGTACAATGGCTATGTGGAGGAGGAGAGAGGCCTACCTCATGTATTAAGGAGATCGATCTGCCTTCTGTATTAAGGGAGATCGATCGGCATCCATGCATATGTGCATGAGAGGAATAAGGTTGGGAAAGAGATAGATCTAGAGTGTTCGAGGGGGTGGTAGTGGAGTTGCTTCTAACAAATGGTGGGATAGGCTTGCTAGACAAACGGAGGGCACGCCCGCAATATCAATAAGATAGGAGATGGCTGCTTGTTGTCTGTGCACGTGCGTGTGAGAGAGGGGTCAGGAGGCATGCACGAATGATAAGGGGGGACAATGTGGTTGTGGTAAGCAGACATAACTACATAGGAAGATCAATCGCCCTTTGTTAGAGAAAGGAGATACATAACTTGTGAGGTACGTTGATCGATGGGGGGGGTAGTTAAAGTCGATCCAGGTATATGTTGGGAGATCGATCGGTATACATGCATGTGTGTGTTAGAAGCAAACGAGGCACGAGGAGAAGGATAGAGATGGAGGGATGCATGTAGGAGGTGGTACGAGAGGCATACTATATCGAGCGGGGAGGAGTGTGCGAGTACGAGAACGATGAAAAGAGTGGTGGGAGTGAGGCAGGGACGGTGACAAGAGAAGAGGGGAAGCTTGTGTTTGTGTTAGGCACACCTGGCTAGAGAGGCATATCGATCGATGTGTGCCATAAAGAAGGAGCTGGGGGGGCTACACACACTGTGGGTGAACGACCTAAAGTGAAAAGACGAATTTGCGCGATGGAGCTAGAGAATGCTGAGGGAGGGTGAAAGGGATGCGGGCTTGTGCATGCACAAGAGAAAGTTAGCGCTAGCTACAAAGATAAGAGGGTTGTGTGGGTGTAAAAGACGAATAGAGATCATATATACTTCATTATAAAAAGCGAATTTGGATATTTAAAGAATTTATCATAGTGTTTTAAACCGACGTATGTGTGAATATATATAACGGTGATACACATGGTGTGTTTATGAACATGTTATACTACATTTAATATATTTTATCTCTACTCTTATAAAAAAAGGAGTTGTTGATGATGGTGTGCCTGCCATCCTGCATTATAGGCCATCTGATTTATATCTGGCGGATAGCAAGGAAACTATGATGGTTGAAGTTGGCAACAATCATGATTGTAGATTCTTATTGAAATAGAGAAACAAATTCAAATTTAGTTCGAATTGCAGCGGTAGTATAGACATTTGGAATGCACTAAAATGTTGGTATGAGTAGGTTACATGCATTATACAGCAAAGCGAAAAAAATTAATCGGACATAATATGGATTCATACTCCCTCCTTCCATCTATATAGGGCGTAATGAGATTTTTAAGACCGCCTTTGACTATTGACAAGATTAATAGTACATGACATGCACAATGTGAAAATTATATCATTGAAAGAACCTTTCACAGACGAAGTTAACGGTGTGCTTTGTGTAAGTTGCATGTCATATATCATTGCTCTAATATTTGGTCAAAGTTAGCATCGAAAAACGCATTAGGCCCTATATAGATGGAAGGAGGGAGTAGCTTTGAATAGCATTTGTATAGTAAAACGGGGCAAGACTCTCTCTTTGTGTGGTGTGAATAGTTTTATTTTTTTCGTTTTCTTTTTGGTTGAGGGAAGTGCGAATTGATTTGGTACGTACAAGTACAATATTACTACACATTAGGCTTGTCCCTAAAATTCAACCCGCGTCTTGTTATATCCCGAAAATTCAGATATCGTGCTCCGAAAACTGGCGCCTTTACAACCCGCGCCTTGCTATCCTGAAATTACAACGCGCGCGAAAACTCCCACCAGCTGCCAAATCCCGACACGCGAAATCCCCCTTCTAACCCTGAGCCGAAAGGGCCGCTAGTTCAAATCGGTGGGGGGTACTTTTGTAACACACCCTACATTTTGGACAAGCGCATCCCTAAGTCATGCTTCACCCCCTCCCATCGCCCCCTTTTCGCCATTTGAAATCCCAGGCTGCCATTACCTCTCCGCTCCAGCCGCGAAACCCGACCCTCCTCTGTCCGCCACATCACCGCTGCCCAGTCGGAGCCTCTTCCCCGATGACGTCGTTGTTGGGGAACGTAGTAATTTCAAAAAAATTCCTACGCACACGCAAGATCATGGTGATGCATAGCAACGAGAGGGGAGAGTGTTGTCTACGTACCCTCGTAGACCGTAAGCGGAAGCGTTAGCACAACGCAGTTGATGTAGTCGTACGTCTTCACGGCCCGACTGATCAAGCACCGAAACTACGGCACCTCCGAGTTCTAGCACACGTTCAGCTCAATGACGTCCCTCGGACTCCGATCCAGCCGAGTGTCGAGTGAGAGTTCCGTCAGCACGACGGCGTGGTGACGATCTTGATGTTCTACCGTCGCAGGGCTTCGCCTAAGCACCGCTATGATATTATCGAGGTGGATTATGGTGGAGGGGGGCACCGCACACGGCTAAGAGATCCAAGGGATCAATTGTTGTTGTGTCTATGGGGTGCCCCCTGCCCCCGTATATAAAGGAGCAAGGGGGGAGGCGGCCGGCCTAGGGAGGAGGCGCGCCAAGGGGGGAGTCCTACTCCCACCGGGAGTAGGACTCCTCCTTTCCTTGTTGGAGAAGGAAAGAGGAGGAGAGGGAGAAGGAAAAGGGGGCTGCCCCCCTTGTCCAATTTGGACCAGAGGGGGGGCGCAGGCCTCCTTCCTTTTGGCCTCTCTCCTCTATTCCCGTATGGCCCAATAAGGCCCATATACTCCCGGGCGAATTCCCGTAACTCTCCGGTACTCCGAAAAATACCCGAATCACTCGGAACCTTTCCGAAGTCCGAATATAGTCGTCCAATATATCGATCTTTACGTCTCGACCATTTCGAGACTCCTCGTCATGTCCCCGATCTCATCCGGGACTCCTAACTCCTTCGGTACATCAAAACTCATAAACTCATAATATAACTATCATCGAAACCTTAAGCGTGCGGACCCTACGGGTTCGAGAACAATGTAGACATGTCCTAGAACTATTCTCGGTCAATAACCAATAGCGGAACCTGGATGCTCATATTGGCTCCTACATATTCTACGAAGATCTTTATCGGTCAAACCGCATAACAACATACGTTGTTCCCTTTGTCATCGGTATGTTACTTTCCCGAGATTCGATCGTCGGTATCCAATACCTAGTTCAATCTCGTTACCGGCAAGTCTCTTTACTCGTTACGTAATGCATCATTCCGTAACTAACTCATTAGCTATATTGCTTGCAAGGCTTATAGTGATGTGCATTACCGAGAGGGCCCAGAGATACCTCTCCGACAATCGGAGTGACAAAACCTAATCTCGAAATACGCCAACCCAACATGTACCTTTGGAGACACCTGTAGTACTCCTTTATAATCACCCAGTTACGTTGTGACGTTTGGTAGCACCCAAAGTGTTCCTCCGGTAAATGGGAGTTGCATAATCTCATAGTTACAGGAACATGTATAAGTCATGAAGAAAGCAATAGCAATATACTAAACGATCAAGTGCTAGGCTAACGGAATGGGTCATGTCAATCACATCATTCTCCTAATGATGTGATCCCATTAATCAAATGACAACACATGTCTATGGTTAGTAAACATAACCATCTTTGATTAATGAGCTAGTCAAGTAGAGGCATACTAGTGACTATATGTTTGTCTATGTATTCACACATGTATCATGTTTCCGGTTAATACAATTCTAGCATGAATAATAAACATTTATCATGATATGAGGAAATAAATAATAACTTCATTATTGCCTCTAGGGCATATTTCCTTCAGTCTCCCACTTGAACTAGAGTCAATAATCTAGTTCACATCATCATGTGATTTAACACCAATATTCATATCTGTATATGATTAACACCCATAGTTCACATCGTCATGTGATCAACACCCAAAGAGTTTACTAGAGTCAATAATCTAGTTCACATCGCTATGTGATTAACACCCAAAGAGTACTAAGGTATGATCATGTTTTGCTCGTGAGAGAAGTTTAGTCTACGGGTCTGTCACATTCAGAGCCGTATGTATTTTGCAAATATTCTATGTCTACAATGCTCTGCATGGAGCTACTCTAGCTAATTGCTCCCACTTTCAATATGTATCCAGATTGAGACTTAGAGTCATCTGGATCGGTGTAAAAGCTTGCACTGATGTAACTTTTTACGACGGGCTTTTTTATCACCTCCATAATCGAGAAGTATTTCCTTGGTCCTCACTAAGGATATTCTTGACCGCTGTCCAGTGATCTACTATTAGATCAAAATTATATTCCTTTGCCAAACACAGAGCAAGGTATACAATAGGTCTGGTTTACAGCATAGCATACTTTATAGAACCTATGACTGAGGCATAGGGAATGACTTTTCATTCTCTTTATATCTTCTGCCGTGGTCGGGCTTTGAGTCTTACTCAATTTCACACCTTGCAGCACATGCAAGAACTCTTTCTTTGACTGTTCCATTTTGAACTATTTCAAAATCTTGTCAAGGTATGTACTCATTGAAAATCTTATCGAGCGTCTTGATCTATCTCAATAGATCTTGATGCTTAATATGTAGGCAGCTTCACTGAGGTCTTTATTTGAAAAACTCCTTTCAAACACTCCTTTATGCTTTGCAGAATAATTCTACATTATTTCCGATCAACAATATGTCATTCACATATACTTATCAGAAATGTTGTAGTGCTCCCACTCACTTTCTTGTAAATACAGGTCTTTCCAAAAGTCCGTATAAAACCATATGCTTTGATCAACTCATCAAAGTGTATATTCCAACTCCGAGATGCTTGCACCAGTCCATTGATGGATTGCTGGAGCTTGCACACTTTGTTAGCATCTTTAGGATTGACGAAAACTTTCTGGTTGCATCATATACAACTCTTCTTTAATAAATCCATTAAGGAATGCAGTTTTGACATTAATTTGCGAAATTTCATAAAATGTGGCAATTGCTAACATGATTCAGACAGACTTAAGCTTCGATACGAGTGAGAAAATCTCATCGTATTCAATACCTTGAACTTGTTGAAAACCTTTCGCAACAAGTTGAGCTTAGTAGATAGTAACACTACTATCAGTGTCCGTCTTCCTCTTGAAGATCCATTTATTTAACATGGCTTGCTGATCATCGAGCAAGTCAATCAAAGTCCATAGTTTTTTCTCATACATGGATCATATCTCAGATTTTATGGCCTCGAGCCATTTCGTGGAATCTGGGCTCATCATCGCTTCCTCATAGTTCGTAGGTTCATCATGGTCTAGTAACATGACTTCCAGAACATGATTACCATACCACTCTGGTGCGGATCTTACTCTGGAAGACCTATGAGGTTTGGTAGTAACTTGATCTGAAGTTTCATGATCATCATCATTAACTTCCTCACTAATTGGTGTAGGAATCACTGGAACTGATTTCTGTGATGAACTACTTTCCAATAAGGGAGAAGGTACAATTACCTCATCAAGTTCTACTTTCCTCCCACTCACTTCTTTCGAGAGAAACTTCTTCTCTAGAAAGGATCCATCTTAGCAATGAATAACTTGCCTTCAGATCTGTGATAGAAGGTGTACCCAATAGTTACCTTTGGGTATTCTATGAAGACGCACTTCTCCAATTTGGGTTCGAGCTTATCAGGTTGAAAACCTTTTTCATATAAGCATCGCAACTCCAAGTTTTAAGAAACGACAGCTTAGGTTTACTGCTAAACCATAGTTCATACGGTGTCGTCTCAACGGATTTAGATGGTGCCCTATTAAACGTGAATGCAGCTGTCTCTAATGCATAACCCCAAAACGATAGTGGTAAACCAATAAGAGACATCATAGATCGCACCATATCTAGTAAAGTACGATTACGACGTTTGGACACACCATTACATTGTGGTGTTCCAGATGGCATGAGTTGCGAAACTATTTCACATTGTTTCAAATGAAGACCAAACTCATAACTCAAATATTCGTCTCCACGATCAGATCGTAGAAACTTTATTTTTCTTGTTACGATGATTTTTCCACTTCACTCTGAAATTCTTTGAACTTTTCAACTATTTTAGACTTATGTTTCATCAAGTAGATATACCCATATCTGCTCAAATCATTTGTGAAGGTTAGAAAATAACGATACTTGCCACGAGCCTTAACACTCATCGGATCGCATACATCGGTATGTATTATTTCCAATAAGTCAGTAGCTCGTTCCATTGTTCCGGAGAACGGAGTTTTAGTCATCTTGCCCAAAAGGCATGGTTCGCAAGCATCAAATGATTCATAACCAAGTGATTCCAAAAATCCATCTTTATGGAGTTTCTTCATGCTCTTTACACCGATATGACCCAAACGGCAGTGTCACAAATAAGTTGCACTATCATTATTAACTTTGCATCTTTTGGCATCAATATTATGAATATGTGTATCACTACGATCGAGATCCAACAAACTATTTCCATTGGGTGTATAACCATCGAAGGTCTTATTCATGTAAACAGAATAACAATTATTCTTTAACTTCAAATGAATAACTGTATCACAATAAACATGATCAAATCATATTCATGCTCAACGCAAACGCTAAATAACATTTATTTAGGTTTAACACTAATCTCTAAAATATAGGGAGTGTGTGATGATGAACATATCAATCTTGGAACTATTTCCAACACTCATCGTCACTTCCCCTCAACTAGTCTCTGTTTATTATGTAACTCCTGTTTCGAGTTACTACTCTTAGCAACCGAACAAGTATCAAATACTTAGGGGTTACTATAAACACTAGTAAGGTACACATCAATAACCTGTATATCAAATATACCCTTGTTCAGTTTGCCATCCTTCTTATCAACCAAATATTTAGGGCATTTCCGCTTCTAGTGACCATTTCCTTTGCAGTATAATCACTCAGTTTCAGGCTTTTGGTCCAGCTTTGGGCTTCATCGCGGGAGTGAAAACTTGCTTGTCATTCTAGTTGAAGTTCCCTTTCTTTCCCTTTGCCCTTTACTTGAAACTAGTGATCTTGTCAACCATCAACACTTGATGCTCTTTCTTGATTTCTACCTTCGTCGATTTCAACATCACGAAGAGCTCGGGAATCATTTTCGTCATCCCTTGCATACTATAGTTCATCACAAAGTTCTACTAACTTGGTGATGGTGACTAGAGAACTCTGTCAATCACTATCTTATCTGGAAGATTAACTCCCACTTGATTCAAATGATTGTAGTACCCAAACAACCTGAGCACATGCTCACTAGTTGAGCGATTCTCCTCCATCTTTTAGCCATAGAACTTGTTGGAGACTTCATATCTCTCAACTAGGGTATTTGCTTGAAATATTAACTTCAACTCCTGGAACATCTCATATGGTCCATGACGTTCAAAACATCTTTGAAGTCCCGATTCTAAGTCGTTAAGCATGGTGCACTAAACTATCAAGTAGTCATCATATTGAGCTAGCCAAACATTCATAATGTCTGCACCTGCTCATGCAATAGGTCTGTCACCTAGCGGTGCATCAAGGACATAATTCTTCTGTGCAGCAATGAGGATAAACCTCAGATCACGGACCAAGTCCGCATCATTGCTACTAACATCTTTTCAACTTAGTTTTTCTCTAGGAACACATATAAAAACATAGGGAAGCAACAATGCGAGCTATTGATCTACAGCATAATTTGCAAAATACTACCAGGACTAAGTTCATGATAAATTAAAGTTCAATTAATCATATTACTTAAGAACTCCCACTTAGACAGACATCTCTCTAGTCATCTAAGTGATCACGTGATCCAAATCAACTAAACCATGTCCGATCATCACGTGAGATGGAGTAGTTTTCAATGGTGAACATCAATATGTTGATCATATCTACTATATGATTCACGCTCGACCTTTCGGTCTCCGTGTTCCGAGGCCATATCTGTTATATGCTAGGCTCGTCAAGTTTAACCTGAGTATTCCGCGTGTGCAACTGTTTTGCACCCGTTGTATTTGAACGTAGAGCCTATCACACCCGATCATCACGTGGTGTCTCAGCACGAAGAACTTTCGCAACGGTGCATACTCAGGGAGAATACTTCTTGATAATTAGTGAGAGATCATCTTAAAATGCTACCGTCAATCAAAGCAAGATAAGATGCATAAAGGATAAACATCACATGCAATCAATATAAGTAATATGATATGGCCATCATCATCTTGTGCTTGTGATCTCCATCTCCGAAGCACCGTCATGATCACCATCGTCACCGGCGCAACACCTTGATCTCCATCGTAGCATCGTTGTCGTTACGCCATCTATTGCTTCTACAACTATCGCTACCGCTTAGTGATAAAGTAAAGCAATTACAGGGCGTTTGCATTTCATACAATAAAGCGACAACCATATGGCTCCAGCTAGTTGCCGATAACTTCGGTTACAAAATATGATCATCTCATACAATAAAATATAGCATCACATCTTGACCATATCACATCACAACATGCCCTGCAAAAACAAGTTAGACGTCCTCTACTTAGTTGTTGCAAATTTTACGTGGCTGCTACGGGCTGAGCAAGAACCGTTCTTACCTACGCATCAAAACCACAACGATAGTTCGTCAAGTTAGTGCTATTTTAACCTTCGCAAGGACGGGGCGTAGCCACACTCGGTTCAACTAAAGTTGGAGAAACGACATCCGCTAGTCACCTGTGTGCGAAGCACGGCGGTAAAACCAGTCTCGCGTAAGTGTACGCATAATGTCGGTCCGGGCCGCTTCATCCAACAATACCGCTGAACCAAAGTATGACATGCTGGTAAGCAGTATGACTTGTATCACCCACAACTCACTTGTGTTCTACTCGTGCAAATAACATAAACGTATAAAACCTAGGCTCGGATAACATAAACGTACGTCTTCACGGCCCGACCGATCAAGCACCGAAACTACGGCACCTCCGAGTTCTAGCACACGTTCAGCTCGATGACGTCCCTCGGACTCCGATCCAGCCGAGTGTCGAGGGAGAGTCCCGTCAGCATGACGGCGTGGTGACAATCTTGATGTTCTACCGTCGCAGGGCTTCGCCTAAGCACCGCTACGATATTATCGAGGTGGATTATGGTGGAGGGGGGCACCGCACACGGCTAAGAGATCCAAGGGATCAATTGTTGTTGTGTCTATGGGGTGCCCCCCTGCCCCCGTATATAAAGGAGCACGGGGGAGGCGGCCGGCCTAGGGAGGAAGCGCGCCAAGGGGGGAGTCCTACTCCCACCGGGAGTAGGACTCCTCCTTTCCTTGTTGGAGAAGGAAAGAGGAGGAGAGGGAGAAGGAAAAGGGGGCTGCCCCCCTTGTCCAATTCGGACCAGAGGGGGGGCGCAAGCCTCCTTCCTTTTGGCCTCTCTCCTCTATTCCCGTATGGCCCAATAAGGCCCATATACTCCCGGGCGAATTCCCGTAACTCTCCGGTACTCCGAAAAATACCCGAATCACTCGGAACCTTTCCGAAGTCCGAATATAGTCGTCCAATATATCGATCTTTACGTCTCGACCATTTCGAGACTCCTCGTCATGTCCCCGATCTCATCCGGCACTCCTAACTCCTTCGGTACATCAAAACTCATAAACTCATAATATAACTGTCATCGAAACCTTAAGCGTGCGGACCCTACGGGTTCGAGAACAATGTAGACATGACCTAGAACTATTCTCGGTCAATAACCAATAGCGGAACCTGGATGCTCATATTGGCTCCTACATATTCTACGAAGATCTTTATCGGTCAAACCGCATAACAACATACGTTGTTCCCTTTGTCATCGGTATGTTACTTGCCCGAGATTCGATCGTCGGTATCCAATACCTAGTTCAATCTCGTTACCGGCAAGTCTCTTTATTCGTTACATAATGCATCATTCCGTAACTAACTCATTAGCTACATTGCTTGCAAGGCTTATAGTGATGTGCATTACCGAGAGGGCCCAGAGATACCTCTCCGACAATCGGAGTGACAAAACCTAATCTCGAAATACGCCAACCCAACATGTACCTTTGGAGACACCTGTAGTACTCCTTTATAATCACCCAGTTACGTTGTGACGTTTGGTAGCACCCAAAGTGTTCCTCCGATAAAGGGGAGTTGCATAATCTCATAATTACAGGAACATGTATAAGTCATGAAGAAAGCAATAGCAATATACTAAACGATCAAGTGCTAGGCTAACGGAATGGGTCATGTCAATCACATCATTCTCCTAATGATGTGATCCCATTAATCAAATGACAACACATGTCTATGATTAGGAAACATAACCATCTTTGATTAATGAGCTAGTCAAGTAGAGCCATACTAGTGACTATATGTTTGTCTATGTATTCACACATGTATCATGTTTCCGGTTAATACAATTCTAGCATGAATAATAAACATTTATCATAATATGAGGAAATAAATAATAACTTTATTATTGCCTCTAGGGCATATTTCCTTGAGTCGTCCATCGCAACAGCTCGACGTCCCTCGTCCACCTCCCCGGATGAGGATCCATCGTCCATCTCGCCGTCCCACCGGTTTAGCCGCCCCGTCCTCCACCTCCAAGGAGATTCTCCGATGATTGCCTCGTCTATCGCGGCTGCTCCATCCCCACAGCGCCGCCTTAACCTGCTCCACCGGAACCGCAGCATCCTCACCGACTCCTCGGACGAAGCCGAGGCCTACTCGGCGCCACCAAAGAGGTTGTACACTCATCGCATCGCACCTTCTCCTTAACTCGACCTCCCGGCGCCGACGGTGCTCCATCCCGCACCGCCATGGAGCGACTACCTTGAAGCCGGCGCCGCTGGGCGACATCTCCACGGCGGCTCTCCCCCAGTGTGAGGCCCCTTCGACGGCGGCGTCCATACCAGCCGGATCTGCTGCTGCTGCTCCGGCTCTCGCTCGATTGCTCGCTCGCCCAGCTGCTGCTGCTGCTCTCCCCCTCGCTCGTGCTGCTGCTCTGCTCCGATTAAGCCACACTTCAGTCGACTGAATCGACTTTTGGGTCAGTCAATTTTCAGGGGTTGGGGGGGGGGAGGGCTCGCCGGAGTTAAGGAAGAACCACCCGCAGCAGGGACGGGGGCTCGCCGGAGTGGTACCCCACTATCTATCTTAGGGTTCGGGGTGGGGGCGGGGGGCCTAGAGAGCTGGTCGGGGCGGCGGTGGCGAGTTGTTTCGGGGCGGCGAGGCGGTGCTGGGGCCGGCGGTTCGGCCGGTGGTGGCAGGCGGCTCAGGGGTGTGCAGGTTGAAGATGAACTGCAGGCCCTCCCTAAACTACATGTCAAGTGTCTCTCTGCTACCATTGCGTTCAGTTTCGACAGTAGCATTCAGATTCCACAGTTAATTTTAGTTTCGACAGTTAAGTTCAGAGTCAATAGTTTTTACCTCATCTGTTGTAGTCAGGTGGTTTTTGGTGATGTTAATTTTACATCCATTTTTCATCATCTATTGGAGACGCTATTAGAATCCCACTTGAGATTGACGATGTCTGTCTTGTGCTGCTTCAGCCTTGACGTCTTACGGCTCACCGGAGCTGCTCCAATGACAGAACGATCCATCACAACAGAGCAGTGCCCTGGACATCGTCTACAGATTCCTCATATCTTCCTCCAAACCTCCAACAGCCACCTCTGCCTCAACTACTTCAGCGACCAACCCAATGATGTTGAGGTCGACACGGCTACGGCAAAGAGGTTGTACACTTGTTGCATCAGTTATTACTATACATTCACGTCGATCCATTAGGGCTATTTTGGTTCAACGGAAAAACGTCGATCCACTGGTTGTTACCATCACTCTAAATTTCTGCATGCTCTCCTTACATGATCTCACCATTTTTTTTTTGTATGCATGTCAGATATTGTACACAGTCATGCTGAACATGTAGAGAAAAAGAGAAGAGTTTTGCGCAACAATACAATGTCATGCAGACATCGCTCCATGGTTGGGTTCAATGGCAAACCCTCCCCACCCCTCTCCAGATTGTAATCCAGAGGAAGATATCTGTTCTGAGGCGTATTCAGATGCCGCTGACCACTCCTATTTACCCCCCAAGGTGTTTGCTCTACCTTGGCATGATGATGTTAGTCATATCATGCATATGTTGCCTTGCAGTGCCTACTTTTGACATCATATATGTCATCTGCTTAGTTTAGACATGTTCTGTAATGCCACCTGTTTAGTTTCTATATCATATATGGGAATTATGCAGTCTCATGTCTTTTAGCCAGTCATAATATATGTGAAATGTGCAATGCCATCCTATTTAACCAGGCATCATATATTTGAATGATATCTTGCCCATCCTTTTCTTCATTACATTTCCATTTATCGACAATGTTTGTACATTAAACTACTCTTCCTGTGAATCAGCCATTTGGGTGGGAGATGAAAAAATCTGGAGTGAAAACAAGGCCGTCAGAGCAGACAGTGCTACCTGTCGAAGCAGATCTCTTGTTGGGTCCCGATAGCTCCTCGGAGATGGATTCAGAGACAGATGACCAGTCATATTCCCCCACTGAGGTGTATGCTCTAACTTGGCACAGTTATACTGATCATATCATGCATACGGTGTCTTGCATTGCATAGTTTAGACATCATATACACAATATTCAACACCATGTTCTTAGTTCAGACATCATATCGAATGCCCTCTGTTTAGCATATAAATCACATATGTGAATTAAATGATGCGATCCTGATTACTTAGATAACATGTAGGTGAATTATGTCATGTGATCCTGTTTAGTTATTCATCATATCTTTGAATTATGTTATGCTATGCTATCCAGTTTAGATAGACATCATATATGTGAAATTATGTCATGCTATCTGTTTTAGTTAAAAAATATACATGCCAACTATTTCATGCCCTCTTTTTTCCACACTATCTATTGCATCTTTCTCTCATACAATGTCTGTACATTCAACTATGTTTCCTGTTTATCAGCCATTTGAATTGGAGCGGGTGATGCCAGTATCTAGCAGAATAAAAACACGGTCTTCAAATAAAACAGTGCTACCTCTTGGTGGAGATAGCACCCCGGTTGTACATGCACAAGAACCAGACCTACCACACATAACCCAAACTCTCGTAGATTGTACCCCTACTGTGATGGACAGAGAACCAGCTTCACCCAATCTAACCCCAACCCCAGCCGATAGTAACCCAGTTCCTGTTGACACAGCACCATCTCCACCACAGAGCTCCCAAACAACAGCAGTTAGTAAGGCAGATCCAGTGCCCAAAGGGCCAGTACTATCACGGCGAACCCCAACTCCACCAGTTAGTACGCCTATTCCTGTGGAGGAAGCACAACCAGCCAGTTCTAGTTTAGCATCTATCGCATTTGACATTGTTAAATCATATGTGCGTATCTTCCCATCTTAGAAATATTATACTGAAGATGAAGGAAAATGCCAGTTGCAGGTGTTTGTCCAGGAGTTATGTGTAAGTAATGTTATTCATGGCAATTACTTTGCTTCGTCCCATACATCCTACCTCCATGATGGTTATAATACAATAAATTTTCCCATTTTTCTCTATAGAGAAGGACCGATTTGGAAACTCAGGATGAGATAACCTGTGCTAATACCTCTGCTATCTTCAAGAATGCTTGGTGGCAGTATCGGAATTACCTGAAGAAAGCGTACTTCACCGGCAAAGAAACTCATCAAATTCCCTTACGTTCTCCTGAGACACATTTACTAGACGATGGCTGGGAACGCCTTGTTCTGTACTGGTCCCGAACCAAGAATGTGGTAAGGTCTATGAGTTCATTTTCTATTTTTAAGTATTTTATTCTTGCGTCTTACTATACTCTGTTTATGTAGAACAAGTGCCTAAACCTGAAGAACAACTGTTCTAATTTAAGATTCCATTGCTATCATAGTTCAAAAAGCGCTAGGCGTTAATTGTGTATTTTGCCACCGCCTTACGCTTTACTGACCAAAGCGCATGCTTATGCGCAGTTATGCACAGATTATGTGTAGTTATGCACAATGCGTTTTGCCAACGCCTAGAGCCTAGGCGCGCTTAAGCGCTCGCTTAGGCGCGCCTTTTTTAACTATGATTGCTTTGCTCTTGTATCACTGTATTTACTGATACGAACTTATTTCTAAATTGAAGGATTCAATCGAAACTTCAACGGCACAACAGGTATGTTCACGCATGTTTCTTTAACAGGTTTGCTCTTATCAATAGCTCTGTTGATTTCAATTTCAATTGTGTATACAGTTGACTTTCATATCATGCACATTACTAGCATCACAACAGAGCCAATAGTGTTGTTGTACATGTAGACCCATGGTACCCATCTGAAATCTTGTTGTGCCGTGTAGTTTCCCACGCTTTGTATTCTTTCACTGCTGCTTTGTCTTGAACTGATATGATTTGAACCATGTCTCTATTTTGATTTGGCAAGACAATGCAGTGACCATAGGACATAGATATATGTTTGTTTGATGCTTTTATTATGTACTAGTACTTGGCAATAGAAGACTTTGTAGTTTAATCATGTCCACCTTACTAATGAACTGGTTCATCGAAATGAGTTTCATATACTAGTACATGCTAAACTTGTTATGTGTCTGCTTGTTTCTTCTTTTAGAATGCTGACAGAATATTGGGGAAGAGTGCCTTATTAAGCAATGGTAAAGGAAGTAATGCAGATAAGGTTCAGGATAGTGACACATCCTTGTTGGTCTCCAACAAAGCTGATAAAACAGCTAAGGAAGACTATCTTGAAGACAACGAGACAACCCCAAAGTCCTGTCTTGGTTTAGTGTTCGAGGTACTGGCCACTACCGCATGCACAAGCTATTCAAACTCACTGTCTGAATCAGTTCGGTTTCTTGAGTCTCAACTACAAGCTGAAAGACATCGATCAGCTGTCCTGCGACAAGAAGCGGAAGGACTGCGGAAGTCCCTGGAGCATTCAGATGCATACTTTCTGGTGCAACAGCAAGCGTTGGAGGATTTTAGCGCCAAACAGGACAAAGCTAATCAGCTTGCTAAGCTTATTGCTAGCATGGTGGATACCCAGGATAACGTTTCTTGAGCTCTTCTGAAGTTGTTTCAGTTATGCTCTTGTTTTGCTGCCGCGTTTATTTGCACTGGTGGCCAATTTTGACGGCCAAGTGTATGTAATATGCTGCTTTGTTCCCTATATTTGCACTGGTGGTGAACTTTGATGCCCAGTGGATGTAATATGTGTAATAGCGGTAATAGGCTAGCCTTAATTGCTTGCTTATTTATTTCCTTATTGTCTTGTTTAGTTGTTTGCTTATAGTCACTGCAGTTCTTTTTCTGTGTTTTTCTAGTGGCCACAATAGCCTATTTTTGGTAACTAGGCCAAAATAATCATGGCAACACATGGACTGTTGTCACCATGGGCCTCCTGCAGGTCGTATGATCCATGGGCCTTCGTTCGGCCGTAGGACCATTGGCCTTCTATACGGGCCGTAGGATCCATCGGCCTTCTATACGGGCCTTAGGGAACAATGGGCCTTCTACGGACCATAGGGTCCATGGGCCTTCTACGGGCTGTACCATCCATGGGCCTCATATGGGCCATAGGATCCATGGGCCTTCTACGGGGCGTATCATCATTTTGCCAATCATGGGTTGTACTATTCATGGACCATAACGGGCCGTTAATAGGCCGTATTTGATAACTCTATGTAAACAGCCCAACGGGTTTTTTTACATGAAAACGGCCCAACGTATTAATGGTCCGCAAACGGGCCGACTGTAACGACGGGCTAAATTTGACCCACAAGTAGAAAATGACAGTAACCGGCCGTATGTAACCGAATGCTGCAAATGAGCCCAAGAATCAATGGGCCCTGAGAAGGCCGAAAGATAACTTGGGCTGGAAACGGCCCAATGGAATAACGGGCCGTTAATGGGTATAAATTGATACACTGTTCATTACGGGCTAGTTTCACAACGGCCCGTTAATGGGCCAAGAGTTACAAAGGTCCTCATATGGGCCGAAAGAAGTCATGGGCCACACATGGGCCGGAAGTTAAAACGGGCCGAATCATATTGGACGGCCCAGATGACGCTACTAGGCCTAATTCGGATAGGGCATAACAGGCCCTCGATTAGCGGGCTATAAATGGGCTATATGCGAACAGGCTGTTAACAGGCTTTCCGTGGGCCGACCCTCCACCTTTTGACCAAGTCAAATGGGCCGGCCTTTTCACAGGAATGGGCCTCTATTAGGTCGTGCCACGTGTCGACATATCATAGGCGCCTTCTATCCAATGAGTGGATGACATCTGTCCCAACGGTGAGCCGACACGTGTTTCCTCCAGCCAATGATGATTTTACACGTGGAAAATCCCCATTGGTCGGGTCTGTTAACGGTTATCGGATCCAAAACCCAACCCGATAGCTTAACGGCGTTCCGTTACGGTGGATGCCACGTGTCGGTCACCCTTGACGAAAGCAGTTCTGTGACGCGCGATTTATCGTCAGAGAAGTGGACACTTCCGTGATGATAATTTTGGTAATGTCATGGAACACTTCTACGACAGCACAAGTATGACTATCTTGATTCTGTCATAAATTTTTCATGGATGTACATGCATGACAAAAAACGCGACCTACTGTGACAAACACGTATCATCACGGAAGTGTATTTTTTTGTAGTGCATACAAAGACTTCAGCAACTTGCACACTTTCCCTTCCTGACCATCTATTACAAACCCATCTGGTTGTTCCATATAAATTTCCTCGTCCAACTCTTCATTTAGGAAAGCAGTCTTAACATCCATTTGATGAACGAGAAGACCATGTGAGGCAGCTAGTGAAAGTAGAACTCGAATAGTGGTAAGTCGAGCCACATTTGAGTAAGTATCAAAGAAGTCTTCACCTTCCTTTTGGGTATAACCCTTAGCCACGAGCCGAGCCTTGTACTTTTCAATAGTACCATCAGGCCTAAGCTTCTTCTTGAATACCCATTTGCACCCTATAGGTTTGCATCCATAAGGACGATCAGTTATCTCCCAAGTTTCATTCGCCAAGATGGAATCCATCTCGCTACGAACTGCTTCCTTCCAGTAGTCAGCATCTTCAGATGCATAGGCCTCTGAAATAGAGCTGGGAGTGTCATCTATGAGATACACAAGAAAATCATCACCAAAGGACTTTGGGGTCCTCTGTCACTTGCTCCTAGTAGGAACTTCGTTGTTCTCCTCCATAGGACTTTCAAAGTGTTCCATCGAAATGGCAGGTTCAGTAATTGTAACTGGTTCCTGATTCGATGAACTAGGCATCTCCTGATTAGATGAGGTAGCCATATCCTTCATGGGAAAGATATCTTCAAAGAAAGTCGCATCATTCGACTCCATGATCGTACCGGCATGCATGTCAGGTACCTCAGATTTTACAACCAGGAATCTATAACCAATGCTATGAAAAGCATATCCCAGGAAAGCACAATCCACAGTTTTTGGTCCCAGCTTCCGCTTCTTTGGAATTGGCACATTGACTTTCGCCAAACAACCCCGGGTTCGTAGATAAGAGAGCTTTAACCTTTTCTTCTCCCATTCCTCGAATGGAGTTATCTCTTTGTTCTTTGTGAGAACTCCGTTTAGGACATGACATGCAGTCAATATCGCCTCCCCCCACCATGCCTTGGAGAGACCCGATGTGTCTAACATGGCGTTAACAAATTAGTTAGAGTATGGTTCTTTCTTTCGGCCACCCCATTTGACTGAGGTGAATAGGGAGGCGTCCTCTCATGGATTATACCATGTTCCGCACAAAAAGCATCAAATTCATTGGAAAAATACTCTCCACCACGGTCGGACCTAAGCCTCTTGATTTTTCGATCAAGTTGGTTTTCCACTTCAGCTTTATAGATCTTGAAAAAGTTCAAAGCCTCATCCTTAGATTTCAGAAGATACACACGTCAGTATCTAGTGGAGTCGTCAATTAAAGTCATGAAATATTTCTTTCCACCTTTTGTCAAAACACCATTCATTTCACATAGATCTGAATGTATGAGTTCTAGTGGTGCAAGATTTCTTGTTTGCGCAGTCACATGAGACTTACGAGGTTGCTTAGCTTGTACACACACTTGACACTTGGATCCCTTGATGGTGGTGAAACTAGGGATTAAGTTCAACTTCGCTAGTCGCGACATGCAACCAAAGTTAACATGACAAAGATGTGAATGCCACACATTTGATTCACTATTGTTGCAAATATGATTAACAACTTTATTGCAAACGTCTGATAAGGATAAACGAAACAGGCCTCCTGACTCATAGCCTTTACCAACAAAGGTTCCATACTTGGAAATTACAAATTTATTCGACTCAAAGACAAGCTTGTAGCCATCTCTACACAAAAGAGATCCGCTAACAAGATTTTTATTGACGGAGGGGACATAATGCACGTTCTTCAGCCGCACAATCTTCCCCGAAGTAAACTTCAGATCGACCATGCCAACACCACGAACAGAAGCACTTGAACCATTACCCATCATCAGGGTGGAAGTCCCTGCAGTCTGATAAGACGAAAACATGGAAATATCACCGCATACATGCACATTAGCACCCGTGTCAATCAACCAATCAGGAGAATGACATACTGAAAGAATAGTGGGAAATATACCATACCCAGCATCCTTCATGTTAGTGTCTCCAATGACAACATTAGCTGTCTTGCCGCCTTTCTCAGGATGATGCTTGTCATAGCGATTAGGGCAACTTGGAGCCCAATGATCAGGATCCCCACACACATGACAAACACCTTTCTTCTTGTCATTCTTCTTCTTGAAGTTCGTGTGCTGCACAACCTTGTTCTTCCCATCAAACTTTGCTTTACCATCAAACTTGCCCTTGTTCTTGAACTTGTGGGGCTGGAAGTTCTTCTTCCGTACCAGATTGGCACTAGAACCTCCCTCAATACCTCGAGCACGGTTGTCCTTTGCTCTCGCCTTTTCTTCCACATCAAGAGTACCAATGAGATCCGGAACGGAAAACTCCTGCCTCTTATGCTTCAGTGAGGTAGCAAAGTTCCTCCACGTGGGAGGAAGCTTAGTGATGATACCTCTGGCAATAAACTTGTTCGATAGGATACAATTGAACTGCTCAAGTTCTCTAGCAAATGATTGTATCTCATGAGCTTGCTCAACCACGAACTGCTCTTCAGTCATCCTGTAGTCATAAATTGCTCCATGATGTACAGCTCAGTGCCAGCATCCGAGACCCCAAACTTGGCATCGAGGTCGTCCCACATATCTTTTCCATTATCAGTTGACACATAAGCATCAACTATGTTCTCACCAAGAACACTCAAGAGAGCAGCCTTAAACAAGGTGTCCATTTTCTGAAAAGCTTGTGCATGTTGGGCATCTTGCTCTCCTTTAGGTTTGCCAAGAGTGGCATCCTAGAAACTCATGGTTTGAAATCATAAGACTGCTCTCACGCGCCACCTCTTATAGTGGATACCCTCAAACATAGGAGGTCTCATGGAAGCAGCAAAACCACTTGGGGTAAATTGCCTATAATAAGGTTTTTGGATTGTTGGAAATATGAGCAATTTACCGAATGATTTTATTAACAGAAATACTAGATAAAGCATGACTAGTATAGCAGTGATAAAACAAGTCATGCGATTTGACAAAGTGAAGGTAAATAACATCTGCATATATGAGCTAGAACCGATCATCTCTCGAGCAGACAGTAGATCAAGATGCATATATGAGGTAGATCCTAACATGTGTAGGGCAAACACTAGAACAAGGAACTGTGGCAGGACCTCTAATGGGAAAAACAAGAACACGTACTGGACAGCAGCCGGAGCAGAGGCACTAGACTTGGGGTCGATGTCCTCCATGTCGTCGAGGAGGTTGTCGATGTCGGGGAAGTAGTCGTCGGAGTCCGGGGCGTCCGTGACGAAGAAGTCAGTAGTCGCGCAGAGCGCTCCCCAAAAACCTTATCACCCTTCTCCCGTACAGGACACAAAGAGGTGCGGTTTCGGAGGCCTACTGTCCCGACTCGCGGTGCACGCCGCAAGCCGGGATGAGGAAGACAACATCAGCTTAGAGATTGGAACCAGTGGCGAGAGGAAGGAGAAGTTCTGGTGCATCTCTCTGAGAGGAGCGACCTCCCTTTTATAGGCGCAAGAGAAGGAGGCGAGAGGGCAGTGACGGGAGGCGAAACGAAGAGAGGGAGACGAAGCAAACGGACTTCTGCCGAAGAAGCACCCCGTTCGGATTCAGTGTCCACTACGAAAAACGTTTCAGCTCCCGCATGACCTTTAGTATACCCATCGTACGTGGCAAAAATTTAACATCGGCTCGGCTCATTCCCGCAACCCGCAACCCGCGGCGCGGCGCATCGCGTCGTGACGAGGCGGGCGGCGGCGGAGGAGCGCGCGTGGATGTCCCTCTTATTCTCATGCTCATACAAGTGGGGAAAGAGCCTCCCTTATAAAAAGGTCCAACTCCCTCTAAACTAGCAATGTGGGACTAAACTTTAGTTCCACCTCTTGCCTTGCACGAATGGACTGCGTGGGCCTCTAGGATTTATTAGGAATTTCTGAAACTGCTATTGGGCTAGGCCCAAATAGACAAAAATTCCAGCAATGAGCCCCCTCCCCCTCGCCACTATTAAACCTTGAAAAATCTTGAGATTCCTCCATAAAGCTCCATTCTTGGTTTTGCGAGGAACCCCACACAACTGGAGCATTCTGGAAGCTTCCAATAATGTGGATTTACTCCAAGAATTTTGTGAGGGTTTAGAGACCACCTCAAGACCCACCTCTTAGTGAAGAGAGCTCATGTATTTTGGTCTGAGACTCTCGAAGAGAAATGGGGACTTTGTGACACATGGTGCTTCGGTTGGTTATCGCTTCTCCAATGGAGATTAGCATCCCCAAAGGGTGCGGACTCCACGATACATCTATCGTGGTCTTTGTTACTTGTTTGCCTGTTTACTTTATGTACCTAGCTAGCTTGCTTGTTTGAGCTCACCATTTCAGAGTGCAACTCAGTTGTACTTTTAGAGACCCTATTATTTCCGCAAGTCTATAAAAAAAATCGAGGAAGTTAAAATTAGTAGTCACGTATTTACTCATCGCCTTGATATCCTTTAGCGAGTGTCGTGATGTAAGCCTCCAATGCGGGCATCATGCTAAAGCCTAACCCCTCGAGCGTAAAAGTAGTTCGTAAAAACATTCATGAAGTTTCATAATCTTACAAACCAAACGGCCTTTACATGAAACCGTTTCTAAGAGTTTATATCCTGAAAATTCAATTCAAATTCTTTCAAATTCAAATCAAAGAGCCGTCCACTCAAACCCGTTTATAAACCCACCAAAAGCCCAAACCCGCTAAAAAAATATCCCCACCCTGTTTCCCTTTCCCCTCCACCTTATCCGCCGGCCCAAAACCTCTCACCCCCATCCATGGCGCCACCGCGCTAGGCCGGCCAAACCCCCACCCACACGGGTCAACCAACCACCTCCATGGCGCTCTCCGAGCTCCCCCTCCACCACTCCTTCCGCCTCTCCTCCCGCCCGCTCCTCCCGCTCCGCCTCCTCTCCCTCTCCCGCCCCGCCTCGTCCTCCGCCTCCCCCACCGCCGCCGCCGCCGCCCCCTCCTCCTCCGGCCGCAACCGCGCCCCTCCGGCCCCCAGCCGCGGCGGCGCGCCATGGATGCAGAAGTGGGCCCCGGCCGACCCCTCCGCGCCCGCACCCGCGCCCTCCCCGGGCCACGCGCCCTCCACCTCCATCGACCGCATCGTCCACCGCCTCCGCAACCTCGGCCTCGGCACCGACGACGACGAGCCCTCCTCCCCCGCCGACGCCCCGCTCGACGGCAGGGAGCGCCTCGGCGACCTGCTCGACCGCAGCTGGGCGCGCCCCGACCGCCAGTTCGCCGCCTCCGGCCTCGACGAGGCCGTCCTCCCGTGGGAGAGGGATCGGGAGAGCGACGGCGAGGAGGCGGACGGGGTCAAGAGGAAGCGGGTCAGGGCGCCCTCGCTGGCCGAGCTCACCATGGACGACGTGGAGCTGCGCCGCCTGCGGGGCATGGGCATGACTCTCAAGGACCGCATCACCGTGCCCAAGGCCGGGGTCACGCAGGCCATCACGGAGAAGATCCACGACGCCTGGAGGAAGTCGGAGCTGGTCCGCCTCAAGTTCCACGAGGACCTCGCCAACGACATGAAGACTGCCCATGAGCTTGTCGAGGTACTCTGCCCCTGCATTATCAAACAATGCAGCACTAGGAATGTTCAGTCTCATTATTGGTTGGCGCAATTGGACTTGCAATCTTCTGTTTGTTCCAGTGAATTTGATGTTCAGTCTTTATTGATCAGCGACGAACAGGAGGACTGATCATATGGAGGGCAGGGAGTGTTATGGTTGTCTATCGCGGGAGCAATTACACGAGGCCTCTGAAATCTCAACCTTTGGACGGTACCTCGTCACCGAGGAAGGGTGAAGATAGTACATTGTTCATCCCGGATGGCTCGAGCACTGCTGAGAATGATAATCAGGGGAAGGATCTAACTGCTCAACATGATAATGCACCCATATTGGATCTGCACAACACAGAGGACATGACGGAAGAAGAGCTGGAGTTCAATCAAATGCTTGATGAGCTGGGCCCTCGTTTCGTGGATTGGTGGGGAACGGGAATTTTACCTGTGGATGCCGACTTGCTGCCACAAACAATTCCAGGTTATAAGGCGCCATTTAGAGTTCTTCCAACTGGAATGCGTACAAGCCTTACCAACTCAGAGCTTACTAATTTGCGAAAGTTAGCAAGGAACCTCCCTTGTCATTTTGCTCTAGGTATTGCTTTTCGATAGTGCGAATATCATTTCCTCATCACAGTTTTTACTGCTGGCATTAAACAACTGCTTATTGCTTCCTAACCTTCATTGAAGGGAGAAACCGGAATCATCAAGGCTTGGCCGCGGCTATTGTTAAGCTTTGGGAGAAGAGTTTGGTGGTGAAAATAGCTGTCAAACGTGGAATCCAGAACACAAATAATAAGCTGATGTCAGACGAAATAAAGGTTTGGATACCATCTTATTGTTGTTCCCTCTCATTGATAGGCATGGCCGCATGGCTACTTTGTAAAAGTTGCATCAATGGACCTTGGAAACTCTTGTTCTTATCAGACTGTATTTTGTCCTTGGTAGCTAAGCTGAGTCCCAACTGAATACCATCTAAAGACTTTCAAGGCATGAATAAGTGCAACTAAAAGACTGTCCCAAGACAAGTTTCTGGATCAATCTCTTATGAAATTTATCTTTTTACTACCAAAGCAACTAGCAATATCAAGAGTTCCTAAAAATCACCACCAGAATACAGCTCAAGTAAACATGTAGAAAGGATTAAACCATGTCCAGCACTTACTGAATCATAAAATATTAGCAGCAAAAGTGTGTTACACATAATAGAACTTGCTTCCTGGATCCTGTACCAATAAAATAGTCTTGCTGATGAAGTGTTCTGATAGAGCACCATGAATCAATAAGAGCATCTTTTCTTTAGGAACTTGCACAGTTTAGCATTATATTCCCATGTTAGTGTTTACATTGAGTTCAAAAGCATGTTTCAGGAGATCATTTTCGTCCTTCTATAATTTTTGTAACCTCTACAAGCTCTGGTGCATTTGCTAATGTTTCCCAATTTTGTACATCCAGAATCTAACAGGGGGTACCCTGCTTCTTCGAAATAAATATTACATTGTAATATATCGTGGAAAAGACTTCCTCCCAACGTCTGTTGCTGCTGCGTTGGCTGAAAGAGAGGAGTTGACAAAAGATATCCAGAATCTAGAGGAGCAGAGAAGATCCATTTCCATTGAACACTCTCCGGAGGATGGTTTTGATGGGCATGCTCTCGTAGGAACTCTTGCTGAATTTCAGGAGGCGCAAGCCCGTTGGGGAAGAAATGTAACTTCTAAGGAGCAACAAGAGATGAAAGAAGCGTCTTTTAGATCAGAGAAGGAAAAGCTTTTCAGAAGACTCGAACACAAGCTTTCCATTGTAAGCAATTTATATATGTTGTTCTTAGATAACAACTGTAGCTTCAGAAGGTTCAGAAGGCAAAATGGGCTTCCACTTAAATTGGATTATTTCATTTTCAGTGTACATATCATTGCATTGAAATGCTTATTTTGTATTGCTCTTGCAACTATGAAGTTGAGTTTGCTTATCTTTTATAGGTATGCTAGTGTGACATAATCTTGTAACCTTAGTTATTTTTTCTTCCTTGATTTCTTCTTTAATATACAGGCTCAAGCAAAAATACATAGAGCAGGGAAGTTATTATCAAAGATTGAAGCTTCCATGGTCCTTGCGAACCCATCCGATGACCGAGAAATGATCACAGCCGAGGAGAGATCTGTTTTCCGTAGAATTGGTCTGAAAATGAAAGCATATTTGCCTGTTGGTAAGTTTCTTGAACAATCACCTTAGAACATGATTCACCATTTTTATCGAGTACTTGATTTATCCTCTTTATTTATATTAGGAATCCGTGGTGTCTTTGATGGCGTCATTGAAAATATGCACTTGCACTGGAAGCACAGGGAAGTTGTCAAATTGATTACAAAGCAAAAGACCTTGGCGTTTGTTGAGGAGACAGCACGACTTCTAGAGTATGAGAGTGGTGGTATACTAGTTGCAATCGAAAGAGTTCCCAAGGGTCATGCACTTATTTTTTACCGTGGAAAGAATTATAGGAGGCCTATTAACATAAGGCCTAGAAATCTCTTAACAAAGGCTAAGGCATTGAAACGCGCAGTTGCAATGCAACGCCATGAGGTAAGTTCACTTTTGTTAGGTTGCCACATAAAAGAGCTAACTTCCTTTTGTTTTTCTTTGAACTCATGACTTGTCATGCAGGCACTAAGCCAGCATATAGATCAACTGGAAATCAACATGAAGAAGATGAAGCGTGATTTGGTATGTAATTTTTCTTATTCTGTGTCCATTAAGACAGTATGTTTATGTTAGGCCATACCCCTCCCCCCCAATAACTGGCTAACTGTCCCATCCAAATTTAGTAATTCATTGTATGAGTTGTAGAAAAGACACATCATTATTATTTGTCACTTTACTAGCAACACAATAGCAGATAAGATTTCCACACTGGCTTCCAAGCCATGTTCATATTAACTTGTGCTTGAAAACCTTCTGGAATGTCATAATAACTGGTTTTGAAGCAACATAAATTGCATAATACTAGAGTCAGTGAGGCAGATGACTATACTTACACTAGTAGTATTATGTATCCTATATGTCTTCCTAGTACATCTCGTTCATCGATTAATGATTTTCTGATGTGATGCGAAACAAAATAGGGCATGGAGGACTATGATGAAGAGGACGAGGATGGATCAGGTTCAGAAAGTGAAGACGATACAGCGGGCTATGATGAGGTAATCATTACGTATCCTATCGTATCATGCCTTCCTAGTACATCTTGTTCATCTGTCAATGATGTCCTGATGTTTACGCGGAACAAACTAGGGTATGGAGGACTACGATAGAGAGGAAGAGGATGAATCGGATTCAGAAGATGAAGACAACTAGGTGGAATCGCACGCTTGGCCACGCCGGCGATTTTTTCGAGATGTTCAGATAGTCTTTCCTGTTCACAACATGGAGTGCATGGTCCCCGACATTACAATAGAGCCGTATAGAGTAAATGGTGTGTGGTTTCATCTTCACATATCAGCGTCAGCAATAGACAAACGGATCAACGATAACTACTGGTCGCGTAGTCATGGCCTTCTCTGGATCACTATATCAGGAGGCCTGATCTGAAGCCTGTGTAGGTTTGATTTGAAGCAACATTCAGGGAAGTGCTAGCCTCCATAGGTGGGTGCTAGTCATCAGATGGATCGCTTCTCGCTTGTAGACCCTCACGATTAGCCTTTGTAGGATCTGTACAAACATCTGGTATAGCTCGTTATTACAGAACCGGTTATTTGTGGACATACTTTTTTTTAATTGTATTTTACCATACTATAAACATGTTTTTAGTCACGGATTACCTTCACCTTACAACTTATATGGATCAGGATCAGGAAGGGAGCCTGCAAATCCAGAACCTGAAAGGTGAGGGTTGAGCTCCTAGCCAAGTAAAATACTGAATGATGTTACAGGTCAAAATAAATAAATTACAGAATGATGTTTTCTTGTGAATTGTTGACAGACGGGGAACAAATGTCATGCAGAAACCTGTAGAGACTTTGGTAAGGGTAAACCTGGTTGTGAAAAATCTGGCTATGCACACATGGTTCGACTGCAAAATCCATACCTTTTACCCCGGTTTGCATCGTTTGTGTTGCTACCTAGATCATGGTATCAATAGCCAACCTGTTTTGCGCAGTGAGTTGATCGAATCTACAGCGGCTCCATAGCTTGGATTTGTTTAAAGAGAAGGAACATGAGCAAGATTATCTGTGGATTTGTTTCAATCAATCAATTAAAAAGGAATGTGAGCAAGACAGCTTTAATAAAGGACCGGTCGCCATGTTTGGTTAGGCCATCCTGAAGATCTTTCCTTCGTCCTTGACGTTTTAATGAAAAGCTTTGCGAGTTTGCCTAGAAAAAAACTAGAGCTGCTGCAGTGCAGGTCATCAAGCACCCCTACAGAGACTCAAGAGTTATCTGCAGGTTCCGATCAAGCACCCGTATAGATAATAAAGCGGGCGACTACGGATCACAAAATCAATTGCATGAGAGAACACGAGTCCAAGCACAAGAGGGGCAACACAGCGCATCAGTGTCTACTTGTCTACCAATACACAGCAGTGGCACTATACTACACTACAACCAGTGCGAGCTCCTCCTACCCATCATCTGCTTACCTTTGTGCGCATTGTGATCGATGTTCCGAGACCGAGAGGGAGCCAGGAACATGCCAACGCATCCACATGACGGCTGCCTCCACTGACCAGTCTCAGCGGCGAACCACTATATATATACTACGACCGGCCTCATCCGGATCATATACAGTTGACCTGTTCCATCAAACCTTTTCTTCATCTTGTTGGTGCTCTATTATATAATAATCCGCGCCTCTCCTTCCATGTCTTTTCTTCTTCTTTGGGGAGGAGTCAATGGTGTTCTTAACCGGATAATTCGTCTTCCAAAATAAACAAACATATATGCACGAGCTGTCGTCGATAGGCGATTTTGTCATGCTTAACTAAGTGGCCAATCATTTCCGACCGGAGTCTTAGCCGCGCATTTTATATACTTATCAGAGCATTCCTAGCGGACGCCCTATCCCTAAAAGTCTAGAACTCTTCCTCTATCTCCAGAGGTCAATTTTTTTGAGGGAATATGTCACCGAAGGTCCCATTATCAGTGGCATTTTCTGTGCGCGCCGCCACTAGGAGCAATTTGTGACGGGATTCCATGACGATGCTTGTGACGTTGACGCCCATAAAATTGTCAACGAGGGGTAATTTGTGACATTATTAGCTATTCGATGACATTTTTTCGGCTCATAAAAGTAGGCCCGATTTCTTGTCTGCTGAGATTATTTTTTATTAGCTCGGCATCGTACTGTATTCTTCCCTTGTTTCATAGTGGGAAGCTCATTGACGATTGGCGAGATATCTCTACACTGGCAGTTTATGCATTTTGGTGACAGCACGTTGTGTCCCTAAGAGTCAGATTTGCTTCTTTTTTCTTTCACTTTTTTCGGTTGGATCATTACTTGTTCATGTTGTTGATGGAAGTTTTATCCTTAGTTCAAAATCAAGATGCATGTTATCATAGGCCATGCTTGTTGTCAGATCTTGGCTTTATTTTTTTTTTTGCCTTATTAACCGTTCTTCGCTTATCTGCGGCGACCCAACACAAGTGAGGAGACTTGTGATAACACACCCGTATAAAGGCGATGAAGTTTTCACGTAAACACCAAAATCCATATATCACAGATTCCTTACTCTTAATTATTAGGCTTGAATATTCATGATTTCTCGGAGTTCATGCATAGTCCCAACAGTCAGGATGCCTGATCTAAAGCATGTGTATGTTGGTGTGAAGCAACATCTGGAGAACTGCTCACATCAATAGGCTGCTGCAAGTCGACAGGACGACGAGACCCCGTTTATGGATTCTCGTGATTAGTCCTTGTAGGATATGTACAAACATTGGGTATAGCATGTGTGTTCTTAAAGAACCAATTATGTGTGGACATAGGGGTTCTTAAAGAACCAATCCTGTAGGCTCTGGGAGTCACTCCACTTCCGGGTCACGGTGAAGCCAAACAAGAAGAAAGATAGAAGGCCCAGATCTTGACCCGGCCCGAAGGTGTTGGCTCTCACATGGGCCCTATGGGCCAACTCACGAAGAGGCCCAGGGGAGGTTTTCCTAAACTTGGTGAGCACGATCAATATGAGACAAAGTAGGATACGGGTTAGGAGTCCGACCCGGATGTTTCTGTAAAACTAGGGACTCAACCTGTTATATAAAAGGGAGTTCCTAGAACCCAAAGACTAAATTGCAACCTCTCAAAAGCTAGGTAGCAAAAGTGAATCCTTGTAATTGGGATCATCATTAATATCAGTCAAGCAGGAGTAGGTTTTTACCTTCACGGTGAGGGGCTGGACCCGGGTAAACTTGTGTCCTTCGTTATCGGTCAACCCCGTTCAAGCTACCACCTAGTCGCGATGGCCTCGAGACTTAGTCCTTTGACGAGGACATCTACCGTGACAAAACCACGATAGGTTCCTTTATCGTATTTATTACTACATGTGCTAAAAAAATTAGTCATTTATTACCTTGACCAGAATCTTGAAGGTGAGTGAGGGTTGAGCTCCTAGTCCAGTAAAATACAGAATGATGTTTTATTGTGAATGGTTGACAGGGAAGAAATGCCATGCAGAAGAAACCTGTAGGATCTTGGTAAGAGTAAACATGGGTAGGTGATTACGGAGTTTTACGAGGCTGTGAGTTTTGAAGAATTCTTTAAAAAGCAATCCCAAGTTGAGCATTTTGTAACTCCAATAGCTATGTCTGGTTAGGTGATTACGGAGTTTTAATTTCTGGTGATGCTAATTATTTTCAGCTTTGGTATCTGCTGCTAGTCAACGTGCGTAGGGCTGGGGGGTGGGGTGGGGGTGCAAAATTCCGATACCTTCACCCCGGTTCATCGATCTTTTGTGTTGCTACTACCCCACCCTAGATCAACTGGCTTTGCATGGGTGGTTGATCGAATCTACAGGGGCTCCATAGCTTGGATTCTTTGTTCTAAGAGAAGGAACATGGGCAAGAAAATCTAAGGATTTGTCTCAATGAAAAGGAAGGCGAGCAAGATAACTGAACGTTCTGACTGTGGGTTTGTCCCAATGAAAATGTTACTGAATTCTGCTTACCACTAGAGTTGCTGCAGTGCAGGTCATCAAGCAAGCACCCCTACAGAGACTCAAGAGTTATCTGCTCCGATCAAGCCCCCCTTCTTTCTGGAACAGAGACGACAAAGGGAGCCGATAATAAAACGGGTGGCTACGGATCACAAAATCAATTGCCTCAAGAGAACACGGGTCCAAGCACAAGCACAAGAGGGGCAGCACAGCGCATCAGTGTCTACTGTCTAGTGATACACGGCAGCGGCACTACACTACCCTACAACCAATGCTACCCATCGGCTTAACTTTGTGTGCGATGTGTGATGTTCCGAGAGGTAGCCAGGGACATGCCAACGCATCCAAGATGACGGCTGCCTCCACTGACCCGACTCGGCCACTTATACTAAGACCGGCCGGCCTCATCCGGATCATATACAGTTGACCAGTTCCATCAAACCTTTGTCTTCTGGTTGCTGCTACTCTTGTTTTATAATGCGCGCCTCTCTTTCCATGTCTTTTCTTCTTCTGTGGAGAGTCAATGTGGGTTCTTAACCGGATAATTCGTCTTCCAAAATAAACAAACATATACGTTCGAGCTGTCGTTGATAGGCGATTTTGTCATGCTTAACTAAGTGGCCAATCATTTCCGACCGGAGTCTTAGCCTCCCATTTTATATACTTGTAACAGCAGCTACAGCAAGATGCCCCAGACCAGCCTCATATGTCCGGATCGGGGCCGCCCGGTCACTGACAGGTTATGAAAATTCGATCCAAACGGGCGCCTCAAACGGCTCCAAACGCATGGGCTAACCGCACCCCTCATATCTAGTCCAAACATGAGGCGGATATGAGAGCGTCCGGACGCGCCCGCCAGGTCGGACTGACGTCGGGGTCCCCACGCGGAATCGCCTGGAAACTCAATGGTCCGATGTTCTTTTCCTCCGTCGGACCGATGTTGCCGCGTGGCGCCGCTCGGGTGGGCCACGTAGTGCCTAGCCCGACTATTTAAGCCAACCGTCGACACTGAAACCGTACCCCTCCCCCGTCCGCCACCACTAGTAGGCATGCCCACACGCGCCGCTGGATAAGGGGTTATCCATTTATAATGTTGGAGCGCCCACGGCAACTCCTTGAGCAGATCTGGGCAAGGCACGAAGCCCAGAGCGCCGCGGGGCTACCTTCGGATGCAGTAGATCCGAAGGAGGAGGGGGAGGAGGAGGAGGAGGAGGAGGAGGAGGTTGAGGAGCATATGGAGGACGCTGGAGACGCGGATCTGCAGGCGGAGCAGCAGACCATCCTCCATTCTCTCCGCTCGGAGTCGGATGCGGAGGCCAGACGCCGTCGCCAACAGGAGATGGAGGCGCAGCACGCCGCGGAGGAGGAGGAGATGCTCGCCTACATGGATGTCACCAAGCAAGAGAAGGAGGAGCCGGAGCCCTCCTACACGCCCATCCACCTGGCGCCCGGCACCTACGTCGTGGTCATCTCCGACCGCGAAGCTTAGCTAATATGGTAGTACGTAGGATATTTTTGCATGCTTTGTATGGATTTAGGGTTTGAAATATGAGGGACTCTAATGCAGAGTAGCTAATTTGAGGCGTGATCGGTCACTGTCCGTGGGCGCATCCGATCGCGTCTGCAGGCGTTTGAGGGATCGAATTTGTCAAGTCCGATTATAGATGCTCTAATTACTGGTAAAGTAAACAACAATACTATAGGGGATCAGCACAACTAGAAAGAGACAAGGATGGCCAAATTATGGGGCCTATCAACTTTTCAAGCCTGATCCCAAGACCGCGTCTCGCCTTATTTTCAAATATCGCTTTTCTGTGCGGATTTGGAACATGATCAAACTTTGGATTGGTTGGCATGACCTTAACCCCGCTTCTTGGTAGCACGCCGACTCTGTCTTTGAGTGGTTCAAATGCCGTTTCTCTATGCGGATTTGGAATATGATCAAACTTTGGCTAGGTTGGCATGGCCTCAACCCCACTTCCTGGCAGCGCTTCGACTCTATCTTTGATGGTGGGGAGCGGTCTCTGACCACAATGCTACCTTTCTAAGTCCGCCGCTTCAATCCTCATGCTGGTATCTTGAAAAATTTGGAACGAGCGTAATGCTAGGGTCTTCCGGAACAGGCTAACGATGCCTACCACTATCTTCTCCCACGTCAAGAAAGAAGCAACGCTTGTCTGTACTTAAACCGCTTGTCCTTGATAGTGAAATATCGCAAATCTTTAGCCAGTTTTTTTTTATCTAAATAATGCCCTCAGAAGGATAATCTAAATCGGTCACGCTAGCTCCAACTTGGTTCAAAAGCTTCTGCATCTTCTTTCTCAATTAGATGAGTGCCAGTGTACGCTCGACACTTTGAGGGAATGATGGCCACAGTTAACTAGGCAAAGCGATCTAGTGCCGTCACAAGCCATTAGGCTGGTCACAGTGGGGAGGAACTTAGGAGTAACATCACACACTCCAATACAACTTTGCTTATGTGGCACATATTTAATGAAGAGAGAGGTGCTTGTGGTAACTAGCTAAGTTACCGGAACATCACACACTTCAAGAAACAATGAGTCTATAACCTAATAAATACATCGTTGCATGACACTACATAGATGTTCCTACCCACTATGGAGGTAGTAACATAGTCTAGGGAAGTGTGAAGTTACTAGCTTATGTTCTTGCCCATTGTGACCAGCCTTAGCAACCTCCATCCATATTCTAATCCGGGCACGCTTGGCTTAGCTTAGCTGCTTGCATCGATGCACACATATATATATACTAGCGTAACAACGGACACTTGTCAGATAAATAGTGCTATTTCGAGGACATGACGGTGCATACAAAATTATAAATTAATGGCTTCAACTGCAGCCTGCACGCACGCATGCGTAGGTGACATCGATTCCATCGATCAGTTAGCTATATATATAAATTAAGTGCTAAAAAGAAAGAAAATATCTCCAACTTTTGTCATCTTAACTGAATTACGCATGCGTGATGCAGACGTGAGACTTAGATAACAAGAGCTTTAGACGGGAAATATTATTCAATCGGACATGTAATTTTAGTTTGTTCCGTGTGCTTGTCGTTAACAAGAGCTTTCACCATCCCCTCAAATCAAATTAATAAAATGAAAAACGAAGAGCTGCTTTCAGCAAGTGGAAGCTAGGGCATATGCTACATTGCTACGTACGTCGAACAGATTCATCTATCTATCTATCTATCTTTTTTTTTCGAGTGGTCTATCTATCTATCTATCTATCTATCTATCTGGATATGTACATTTCGACCCGTGTAAACTTTGAGCTGGTGATCACCCAAAGTCGAATGCAATAATATACTACCAGATGTGTCCCGGAAATAATTTGTTTGTGGTTGGACTGGAGTTGTACGTACTTGGATCTTGGGCGCTTCCACGACTGGGACGCTGTTCTGAGTCTAGTCGACGGAAATCATGCTCTCATCAGAGCAGCAACAACAACAAGAAGAAGAACAAAGGTGAAATCCTGATAAGACATTCATATATAGTCGAGTTAAGAGCATCTCCAATAGGCGCTGAACACGCCACGCGTAAAAAATGGCTTTAACGCGCGCCCATCGCCTGGTTTGGCGCGGCCCGCAGCGCCAGCTCCAGTCGCCGCGCTAAAATACAGCGCGCGCGCCGCTCCAGCAGGCGCGCAAAAATTACAGCGCGCGCGCTCATTCTACAACTAGGATATAAGCATTGATGAAAGCATAGAAACTAGATAGATTGCATAGTATTTTAAACGATACAAAGTTATTTTACATCGGAAACATAGATTGCATAATTTAAAAACGACAAACGATAAAAAACTAAATAGAAGCATAAAAATCTACTCTAAGTCGCTATCATCATCATCACCATTATCATCCTCGGCGGTGTCGTCCGAGGTTGATAGCCATATGTCCAACCAACGATCATCCTCGGGGATGAAGATCGTCCTACCACCTGCTGCAACGAGATCGGTCTGCTCGTTCGCCAACGCCTTTCGCCGACGCCTGTCCAACCGCGCCTCGCGGCGCCTTCGCGTGTCCTCCTCGCGACGCCTTGCCCAGTAGCCTTGCTCGTAGGCGACGTCCTCCGGGTGGCGCCGGCGCCACTCCGCGCGCCATGACCCGCTCGTCCTCCTGGGCGACGAGGAGGCGGCGCTGCCGCTCGGCGTGCTCCGCACGGTCTTGTGCCGTGTTCAGACGAGGCGGCGGGGCGATGTCGAGCGCCTGCTGGAGCGTGTACACGTCTTGGAAGCTCATCTGGCCGCGCGGCCGGCCCAGGCGCCACGCCGCCGCGTCGTACGCGCGGGCGGCCTCGCGCGCCGTCCCGTACGTGCCGAGGCCGAGCCGGAGATCGCCGGAGCGTATCTCCGCGTAGTAGCCGCCGTTGGGGCGCAGGCGGACGCCGCGGTAGCCGGACGCTCCTCGGCGGCGCGGCGGCATGGTGGGGCGCTGGAGCGGCGCGTCGGTGGCGGGGCGCTGGAGCGGCGCGTGGCAGAGAGGGGAAGGAAGAAGAGGCGTGGAGAGGCGCGTGGCGCGCGCCGCACTTTATAGGCGCGCCGGAAGCGATGCGCAAAAAATGAGGCGCGAGCTGGCGCCTTTTCACGCGCGCGCGCAAACGGTTCCCGCGCGCGCGATTATCCCGTCACCGCTGGAGCGCGGTAAAACGCCCCGCAGGCGCTAAAAGCTGCGTTTACCCCCGCGCGCGTCTTTTCGCGCGGCTGTTGGAGATGCTCTAAGTCAGAGGAATTATTTTCTAAACATGTCTCAGTGATAGTCACGTGAGCGACGATCTTGCAACGACAAGACATTGACATTCACATCTCGATTCCACTCCATATTGGATTGGCCGCACAAAACAAATTGGGCCGCAAGGAATCATAGCCATAATACTTCCTTTTTGGTGATGCGTGCTTTAGCATTTGGATCCATGGCTAAAAGGCGGCACATGCATAAATACCATGCACCATATATTCTCTACTACTGATGAACATCAAGGCAAGGCCTAGCTACATCCGTGATCGCATCATATCTCTCGCTTTTCATATGATCGGATCCGTTGTACGGGCACTGGTTCTCCACATGAATTTTGGTATATAGCATACTTTGTCCGCCGAACACCACAAATATTCCCCGCACGCGTAAATATCCCGCTATTGAGATTTTGAACAGTGTTTAACTACTTAATCTGTGGTGTATGAACATTTGCATTCTCTCTTCACGACTAATTATGTAGTGCGTGCATTTTGATTGTGTACCCTACCTAATCCATAGTGGTGGTACTAGATTTTGCCTCCATGTTCCAAGTTGGAGGGCTTTCTGACCCTGGCTTTGGTGTTATTCGCTCTTCTCTCCTTTTCCCGCCAGATCTCGATACCGTGCTAGATATGCCCAATCTGGTTTCCACCCAAGTTTACATGCTCGATCTACACAAGGATCAAGTGCAGAATGAATGGGCTACAGGAACATGCACGACGAGGTATATCATGTTTTTATGCCACCAAAATTTTCAAACGTTCTCCGCGTGATGGACGCTGCTTCTTGCAAGTGCGGTAGTACGTACCATGTTTTGTGGGCCCTCGAAAGGTCAACAGGCACAAGTCCTCGCATATCTCATCTTGCTACTTGCATCATCATCTTGTATGATGCTGTAGAATGAATTACCTAATATTCCACTTTATAGGAGGGTTTATTTTGTCGCCGCTGTGCAAGTAAATACTAGTATATAGTATACTAATATATTTTGCCCCGCGTTAGAAATTAAGCACGGTACTCCCACCGCAAAAGAAAATATATAAAAAATTAGCATGACACTCGTGCAATCCAATGGTTTTAAATTTCAGTTCGAGAAATATTTCAGCACCCACCAAAATTACTGAATTTAAGTGTTTTTGGTTTGCATTTTAGCCAAAGGACTAAAAGATTCACTTGAAATTAAAAAAAAGTGATTTTTTTAAGAATGCTTGAATACTTGTGTACTACAACTGAAATGAGCGAAATATTTTGACCGAAATGTAAATATGTCAGCGTCTACTAAAATTATTGAAATTCATCGAAATCTCATTGAGAGTGAGAACGACGTGCTACTGTAAAAAAAAAGAAGCTTGGGGACTTGTCTTGCGTAGCGGAAAAGAAGACATGGCCGAGAGCCTGCGTGGTGTGGACCCCGGTGATGGTGAGCGTAGCACCCAGAGGAGAGGAGAGGAGAGAGGAGGAGAAAGCAGCACCATACCCTTCGGAACACCTGTTCCGTCGGAGGCATCTTCTTGATGAGAGTTGAGAAAGCTGAGCACATACTACTGCCGGAGGCCGCCAGAGGCAGAGGGCAGAGCCAACAAAGGTCGAAAGAAAGAGGCCACTGCTACTGCTAGTGCTAGGAGAGAGTGAGTGTAGGGAGCAGGAGTAGCTGGCAATGGCTTCCTTTGGATGGGATCGGAAAAAGCTTGGCATCTGAGTGATGAGGAGTAGAGTAGAGTAGAGTTGAGTAGAGTTGAGTAGAATAGATCGTCGCCGGTGATCAGTAACTTCTCCCTCCCTGAGTGGCTGCCTGCAGCTACGGCGTACGGGTGCACGAATGAATAGTGGTTGGGCTTGGGCATCCACGTGAATGAATGGCTGTGTGCTGCAGTGCAGCGAGTGTCCTGGGAAAACACAAGAGGAGTGATGGTCCGTGCGTAACGTAGCGTAGCATCATTTCGGGGGCTCATCGGAGAAATCCAGATCCTTCCGCGTTTTTGGTTGGGCTCCTTCTCCTTTCCCTCCCCCTCCAGCCTCCGCCGCGTGCGCAAGGATAGGCATCTACAGCTACTCCACGGGAGGCTTCTGCACGCCGGTGAGTCAATGGCCAGCCAGCCATAGCTCGTTCCCTTTCAACGCACGGAATCCAAAGCCTCCTGCACGCCCTCACAGATCCATCCTTTGGATCGCCCGCCGTCGGAAAAGCGACTGCTCATCGTGTAGTAGTAATTTTTTTTTGTCACTCAACATTGTATATCAACGGACAAAAAGTCATCCGGGAGGTGACCCCTTTCTTGAAAAGAACCACAGACAAAAAAAGTCTATCGGGCAGTCGGTGATAGCTTTCTTCATAGAAACACTGAAATAAAGCGTTTTACCGGGTGTCGTGAACAAATGGCATGCTCTTTATTTCATTTCATTTTATCAAATCGAATGTTCTTGAAAGGAAAATGTGATCAGTCGATGCAGAACGAGTCTTGCTATACACACGGTTTTTCTCGGACGATTCTAAGACGACAGGTTAAATCAGCCACACATGCGCAGGATTGACTTTGCAAGGGCCGCTGGATTGTTTGATCGTCCGCAAGTCGGCCAGGAGATGTCGTCCGTGGAGCAGTTTCGATGCAGAACTACCGCCCGTAGCTGTTCACAACACCTAACGACGAACAAACTGAATGCAAGGCCGCCCAGATATGTCCTCGAAAGCCAGGCGGGCAACTTTCGGCGTATATTAAGATTTAACTATGACTGAAGGTTAACCTGACTATTTTGAAATATTTGATACCGAATTGACACTTTTTTAGATGCGATGTTTAGTAATATCAAGAATTGTACGCGCACAATTTTTTTTTGGGTCTGTCTAGGGCACATTTAGATGTGCCTTAGTTACTGCACATCTAAGTGACTCAATCAAGCATACAAAGAAAAAAGAAAAAAGAAAATACCCACACGGATCTTCACATAAGATCAATGACATATGACTTATATGTGCAAGACCTATGACACATCTAGATGTGCTTTAGCAAAACTGGTCTTTTTTTATGCATCGAATTAGGGAGCTTTATTATTTAACATGAATTCGGTTACAATCAACCCTCGGACCTTGAACAAGGAAGTCTGAACTCTCAGATAGCCAACAATCAGACAGATCAAGTATACATGCTAGCTTAGCACACGAGTCTGCTACAAAGTTAGCTTCTCCACTGACATGCCGAACCGACAAAGAAGCAAACGATGGTGTTTCCCCTATCTCATCAAGGATATGCGCAACAACAGAGCGATCATTATTGCACGATGACCAGAGGTTCACTACCTCTAAGCAGTTCATATCCATCTCCACATGCAAGAACCCCCAAAGTTGAGCAAAAATCACTCCCTCTCGGAGGGCAAGCGTCTCCGCAACTGGTGGGTTTGTCACACCTGGAAGAGGTTTTTGGACCTCTCCGCAGTGAATTTCGAGGTCCGGTAGGGAGGTGGGGGGGTGTGACCACGATCTCACCATGTCTTCTTCGGTCCTATTTGGACCCAAAGTCTCATGAACACGAGTCTATTTATTTCAAGCAGTCCAAATGGCACGTATAATTGTAATGGCTTGAGCCCGTTGTTGATCAGAGAACATCTTGTGCGGTGTAATATCACGCGGGGGGGGGGGGGGGGGGGGGGGGGTGAGGACGCGAGGAAAAAGAGAGGAAGAACTTTGTTTGCTCGCTTCGGCTTGCCGTCGAACAACTACAGAAGTTGGCGTGAAAACATCATGCATGAGGAGTTATTTTGTTTCTAGATAGAGGGACAAGTAGTATTTCGGAGACTTGTATGGGTACGAACATGCGAAATCAACACTATTTCCCTTCCTTTAGCAAGGAGAATAGTTTTCTTAATACAAAATACATGTTTTTATTGCATAAGAAGTTCTTGACCTAAGATGAACGAAGAAGCGTGTGGGTCTTGTATTTCTAGCTAGATAGCATAGACTAGACTAGATGGAGGGATTAGTATTTTTGAAGACTTGTTACAATTTTAAGAAACGTGGGAGTCTATGCTTGCATTTCTAGATGGAGGGATTCACGTTTTTTTTCTCCTTGTATATCTTTCTAGACGGTGAAGTGACGAGTGTTTTCCCTAGACATGTACGGGTGGGTAACAAGAGTAGCGAGGGAAACGTATAGCCGGAAGAAAAGAAAGGTTGCCCGGACAGAGAGACGTACGGGAATCCATCCACCAGTGGCAAGCGAGGCGAGGGTCGTCGGAGGATTTGGACCTCTCGCCCCGGCGGTGGAGGATGTGATACGGTCTGACCGCGAGTGGAGTGGACCATTTGGTCCAGGTCAAACGCGAACAGCATCCATCGCCGTCACCGACCGACCGACGGCGAGAACCCAGCCAAGAGCCAGCCAAGCCAGGTCGCACCACCGCACCGCACCGTACGACGGTGCGTTGCTTGCCTTTGCTTGCATCGCAAACAAAACCACGCTGGAAACCAAGCAAGGCGGACGCTGCCTGTCGCGCTCGGAATGGCGGGAAAACGAGAGGCATATTGCGGTGCAAACGCGGGAGATCGAATCCGAGGCCGACCCGGCCGGGGAAAGCGGCGACCTCCATGCCAACTTGGGCTCGAACCGAACAAAATTCCGTCGGGACCGTCTGCAGCGCAGGCAGGCACGCGGAGCCGACACGACACCAGGGGTGGCACCACCCAAGTGGACACGCTGGCCCGCCCCGAATCAGCAGCGCTGTTCCCTTTATCCCTCAAAAAAAAAGAATCAGCAGCGCTGCCGGGCGAGCACGCACGCACGCGCGGCGTAGGTTCGCCGAATCCAACGCCGCACCGCAGGCACGCCTTGCTCTCGCCGGGCGGGGACATCCGTGCCGTGCGTGCGTGCACGCTCTCGCCGGGAACAGGCGAGGCCGGTTAAACAACTCCGGCCGCCCGCCGGGACAGGCGACACCGGCGACCGCACGCCTTGGAATGTTCGCGGGGGCATGCGCCGCTTATTTTAACCGCGCGCCCTGCCCCACCTGTCCCCACTCTCTACATAGTATATATATTTTTTAAAACTCTCTGAGTAGTACATAGTAGTATACTATAGTAGTAGTACTTGTGTTGCCCCTCAGCCAGGTCAGGAGCACAGAAGCTGCCTGCGGCGCACGCATGGCCCGCCCGCAATCATGTGTGATGGCCCAAGCCCTAACAACACAAAACATAACAGAGCGATGTGTCTTTGTTTTAGCTTACTTAAAGATCCCCGATGTCGTGTCCACTGTTGGCACGGCACTGTCCCCAGCCAAAACCCTCTCCTCTCCCTCCCTCCCCTTGTCCGGCGTCCAGTATATATACTCCATGGACGCACACGGACACGACCAGCAGCCGTAACACACACATCCCATCCCATCCCATCCCATCCATCTCCCCAGCAAAAACCCCAAAACCAAACACCCCTCTGGCTGGGCTGGAGGGAAAATCGCCGGGAAAGCAGCAAGATCGGCCAGAGCGAACCCCAGGTGCGCGCGCGGCAAAAGCAAAAAATCAAACGCCGGGTGCGCGCTAAATCCAATCCGGAAGCGGAGATTAGGGGAGCGAGTTTCGATCTGCGCCTGGCTCTCGCCCCCAGGGGCCAGGGCTGTGAGGGGGCGAGGCGTATTTAGCAAAGGACAAAACACGGTCATTGCTGCGGCTAATCAGGATCCGTCGGGGCCCTGGCTGCCGCATTAGCCACATGAACACCCTCGCTAATCGGGCCATTACCACCACAATCCTGCGCGGAGGAGCAGCGGCTGCCACTCCCCGGTGCCCCCGCCGCCGCCCATTGCGGATCTGGCGCGCCGCGCCAATGACCTCTTCTTCTTCCTCTTGCTCCTCCTCCTCCTCCTCCGGCGGCGGCGGATCGGGGTGGGGGGAGGGGAGGCCGCGGCTGGTGGTGATCGTCGGCGCCACCGGCACCGGGAAGACCAAGCTGTCCATCGACGCCGCGCGGGCGCTGGGCGGCGAGGTCGTCAACGCCGACAAGATCCAGCTCTACCAAGGCCTCGACGTCACCACCAACAAGGTGCCCCTCGCCGACCGCCGCGGCGTCGCGCACCACCTGCTCGGCGCCGTCCCCCCCGACGCCGGCGCGCTCCCGCCGTCCTCCTTCCGCGCCCTCGCAGACGCCAAGGCCGCCTCGATCGCGGCCAGGGGGATGCTGACCGTCGTCGCCGGCGGGTCCAACTCCCTCATCCACGCCCTCCTCGCCGACCTCCCCGACGACGCCGCGCTCCCCGAGGACCCCTTCTCCCTCGACCGCTCCTACCGCCCCGCGCTCCGGTACCCCTGCTGCCTCCTCTGGGTGGACGTGGAGGAGGCGCTCCTCGCCGAGTACCTGGACCGGCGCGTGGACGACATGGTGGGCGCCGGCATGGTGGAGGAGCTCCGGGAGTACTTCGCCGCCACCACCCCCGCGGAGCGCGCGGCCCACGCCCCCGGGCTGGGCAAGGCCATCGGGGTGCCGGAGCTGGGCGAGTACCTCGCCGGGCGCAGGAGCTTCCGCGCCGCTGTCGACGACATCAAGGCCAACACCCGGCGCCTGGCCGCCGCGCAGGTGGGCAAGATCCGGCGCATGGCCGACGGCTGGGGCTGGCCCGTGCGCCGCCTCGACGCCTCCGCCACCATCCGCGCGCGGCTCGACGGCGCCGGCCCGGCCGCCGAGTCGGCGTCCTGGGAGCGCGACGTCCGCGGCCCCGGCCTCGCCGCCATCCGCGCCTTCCTCGCCGACCAGGCCTCCCACGGTCACGGCAATGACGCCACCGCTAGCGCCAACGGCGTGGACGAGCCGCCCTCGCCGGCGCTGCTGATGCGGCTGCCGCGGATGCAATGCTGCGACATGGTGGTGTGAAGCTGATGCCGCTGGTGCTTTTCTGGGCGGGAGAGACGGACGGAAGAGGCTCTGGGGGTGGAGGGTTTTGACCGCCGATTTTTGCAGAGGGTCCCGGCGGCGCCCGCTCTCCGACACCGCCCGGTGGGGCCGCGCGCACCGAGAATCCGAGATCGACAACAGAAAGAGAGAGAGAGAGTGAGAGAGAGATAGGCTAGTGTAAAAAGTGACAGAAGGAGCGAAAGTACTATTCTGAGCACGAGCTCAGATGAGCTCTTTATCTCAGCCGTCCTCTCTCTCTTAGATTCGCGCCGTCCACTGTTTAGCTTTGCGTATTCCAACTAGTATATGCTGCTATTTCAGAGACCATGGCCCACTCAACCAACTTTTTACTTCCAACGCCGTCACCCGCAGGAGGCGGATCAGATGGGGCTGCACGACTTGTGCCACGGCTCAGCCGTTATCACTCTAACGTGGCCATCCAAATCCATCCATTTATTTTATTCGCCTGCCAAGCCGTCGTTTCTTACCTGTGCAATCAGACATAGGCATACCTACTCCTAGCTGTTGTCTTGCTGTCAAGCATGTACGCCTGCTAGTTTACAATACAATTCAATCAAGATTCAGCAAATGTAAATCTGTTTATGTATCTAGGTATCCTAAAGTTTTATCAGATGATGTATGAAAAACAATTCAACAGCTAGGGTTGCAGCAAATGACAAGAGGTTTGCAATCCACAATTGCCAACACAGAATTCATCATCAGATAGCACTTCAAACTAAATCTGACATGACAAGCTAAAACATAATTTGACATGTTACATTACTCAGCCAGTAGCCAAGTTCCAGAGTTAGCAAAAGCATACAGCACCTGAATATTGACCACATACCTGTTGGCATTGAAGATTTTAGAGAAGCCATCATGGGTCTCATCATTTCATATGCGAAGACATTTTACAACTACATTCCATTTGCTAACCTAAATTCCATTGCTTTGTTACAATTCTTTCGCCTGTGCCCCTCAATGCCACAGTTATTGCATCTGGCAGGCTTCCGAGGTTGCTTATGAACATCACTGTGGTCCAGGCATGTAGTTCCCCTGTCTTCGGCATATCGTGCAAAACCTAGTCCTCCTGCTCAAACCCTCATATGGAGCTTTCTCCCAACTGGTCGTAGGCCGTCCCATCTTCTTCCAACCTATTGCTTGTCATTGAGACAGAATCATTATCAACATATTCAGCAACAGCTTGCTGGACATTCATCTGCTGTTCCGCTGCAACCACTGCCACAGGTGTCTGACACACCATAGCGCCCCTGTCTGCAAGTGTATCCTCGAGGCCAAGACCATCACTAACTTCTGCATAGAGTAACATCACCGCCAAATTTGACTAGAAAAGTTACATCAACCGCTTGTAGGCAACACCGGTGTCGCCGAGCCTGACTAATGAGGAGGAAGAACATCACGAGCATCCCTCATCCATCTCTTCACTACATGCTTTGCTGGTATTTCTTTAGCTCCAATAAAATCTAGCACCTGCAAGAAAAACATTTACCGTTGTCATGCATAAGCTTCAAATGGGTTGGAGTTTTAAAATGATAAATCAGTTACTCCCCAAACATTATCACAGACCTTGAGTACATGGCTACACAACAGTCAACAGCCCCTTGTGTGCAAATTGCGCACACTCGCAGTCTAACTCAGTTGCCCCCATCAAGCATTGTAACCTTGTACAAAATTTTTGACCACTTCTCCCTTTTCTCTGCTTCACTATGGATCACGATGTATGTCTTATGTTTTTCAACTTCTTCAACCTGATAAGCCCCGCACTCGTACAGTATGTGTTCAAATTGCTCAAATATAGCCCTAGTGTATATTTTGCTGGCATGCCTCTCCACTGCAAGGTTCGGCCCCATCAACAGTCTCCCCTGCAATTTTCTCAAACAACATCAACAAGATTCTACTTTTGTATGCACCAATGCGCAGCCAAGCATTCTGGAGAAACATGGAAAACATGCGTACGGATGAACAGATAACATCCTTACAATTCTCGACCGTTTCTCCTAATAGTTCTTATAGGATTCTCTGTCAGAAAGGAGCATCATATTTTCATATACTTCTGCACAAACATATGCATGGGACACAGCAGGAGGCACATAATTTTTTAACATATGGTTCGCGCTCTCACTCCTCTGTGTGCTGGTCATCATCGCACAAAACACACCATTGAAATATGGCTTAGCCCATTTCTCTCAACATTTAGCCGGCTCTTTCCGTACCTTATGCCAAAACCCTTTCCCATGAATACAGATTGTAGAAGTCGTAGGCCTCACCCGACGAGTCGAATGTAGTGCCAAGAATGGGCGTGATCACATTTTCAGACGGCTTCTTTGCAAAACACCTAACAGCTTTCTCAAACGCACTGACTCGAGTCAGGCACGGTGCTCTGCTTGGTGCAGTAGCACCAATTCTCAGCCTGCAAACACCAAATACTACAAACATGAATTATCTGAATGCATTTTAATGACTGCTCTCAACTCAGATTGCTGCACTCCTCTGATTCGTATAGTGCTGTCAATTTTTTATTACTAAATCTTCTACATCTCTGAAGGCGTAAGGAAGTTTTTCCACAGATCATTTTATAGTTTGATTCTATGAACACATACGGAACATTTACCACTCCTCAATTTTTTCAGTACTGGTGTAGTCCCCCTGATTCTTATAGCTGCTGTTAATTTCTGATTACTAAATATTTAGCATCTCTGAAGACGTAAGACAGATTTTCACTAATCATTTTCACATTACTAAATAGTTCGAATCTCTGAACACGTAAGGAACATTGCAATTTTACAGTACTAATGTACTTCCCTGGTTCCTAGCGCCTCTCAATTTTTCATTACTAAATCTTTAGCATCTCTGAAGATGTAAGTCAGATTTTCCACTACTCAATTTTTCCCTACTAAAATTTTTGAATCTCTGAACACATAAGGAACATCCTGCACTCTTAATTTTTTTCAGTAATCAATCTTTTGCATCTCTGAAGATATAGTGCAGATTTTTCACTAACCTCGTATTCAATTGGAGAGCCTGGGATTCATCTTCCTCGTCGACAGCTTAGACGTCGGAGGAGAGCTCTCCCTTCTTGCCGCTCCGTCCTCCTTGGTCGACCAGATCTGCGCTTCTCCGTTTGCCGCCGGCACGTGCTGCTGTGGCATGGCAGGCTGATGCTGCTGCGACACGACCGTCTCCGCCAGCGCACCACCAATCCCAACTTGAGGGCCAGGCACAAAACTCTCACCCACCTCCTCAAGCAGAGCAGATCTAAAACATGGGGGAGAATGAACGTACTCAAATAGCTAGACAGAACGCCCAAAAATTGCAGACAAGATCGCCGGTTAGGTAAGGATCCACGAACCTGCCGTTAGGTTGCGTCAAAAACTCCATGGTGGATCGCCGCTGCCGCTCCTGACATTGACCTCGCAGTCTTCACCTCGCCACTCGCTTCTGCAAGAGAAGACGCTGGACCCAGCATTCAATTCGACTCTACAGTGGCAAGACGGCAAAGCTAACTTTCCGATCCACGGATCAGACGGCGGCCCCGATTCTGATCCTTGGAACACTCGTCGGTGGCAAATTGCCGTTCAACCGCGCGTTACTTCTGGTCACCATGCCCCGTCTCGTTGGCCCACCACAACGCGCCGCATACATATTTCGGTACGGACGTACAGTGACCGATTTCTGGAGGACCTCCAACTCTCGCATAAAGCAATGGCACAGATCTAGAGACGCCAATTAACGCTGTGGATAACGAGAGCACTTGTGCTCGGGCTCAGTTACTCCACGTCCACCCAGAAGGAGAACGTGTTGTATGTAAGTTATTACTTACAGTACTGATTATTACTGAACTGAAGGGTGAGTGAGTGAGTGAGTTCTTTTCTTCTTGATTGATTGAGAGAACTGGAGTATTTGTTTCGTCTGTTTCTTAACCGCACCACTGTATGTATGTAATGTAGGCAGTCGTCATGCACTAATGTACTACCACTTCACTAATCCACTCCGCTCTGTTCAAATTTTGAATTATATGGGACCCATCCTGCACCACACGCGGGTACAGTCTAGAAACTCCGAATGGCGCAGCTAACCCCCACCGGATGCATCACCTGCTCCATCATTTGTGAGCTGGTGACGAAATGCTGTGCGTATGATGTGGCGATGGGCTTTGAGGAGGAGGGGGAGGAAAAAAGAGCGTGGCCGGGTGGCATTGCCATGGTGGACTCTTGACGTGTCCCGCCCAATTCTGGCAGTTGGGATGATTGGCTGGCCATGCTTACCGTGTGACTCACCGCTGATTAGCGGGGAGGATTGTGCTGGCCGTGTGGGTAGGTGCGTGCGTATGACCGGTCTTCTTGCTGTTGCCAGCTAGGAAAACACACAGGCCAAACCCCGGCCAGCCCGGTCTTCTCTGATGACTGACTGACTGCGTGCCTCTGGAAGCCAGCTGAAGCTGAGCCCCGGTCCGGTCAGGAACCCCAAAGGCGTGCGGCCAGAGGACCCGATCGACGGCATCCGAGGGTTCAGCTGTTGCACGGCGGAGCACACGTAGCGTGCAGTGCAGTGCAGGCGACACGGCTCGAGTGTTTGTACGCCACGACTGTGACTGTGTCAGCTCCCGTCGTAGTACGAGCGACAGAGTGATTGTGTCGTGTCGTCTCTACGTGCTGTACGCGAGGCGTACTCTAGCCCCGGTGTCGCGCGGTGGTACGGTGGTGAGTAATTTTCATGCAATGCTACAGTACTGTCAGCAAAGGCGTGGGCCCAAGCGTGCTTGTCATTTTTTCGGCTAAAGTGTCACCAATCAACGGTCAGGCCTAGCCCATAGTACCTCCCCAGTCCCACCAACAGGTTTCATTAGCTTCCACGCGATTTATAAACACATCAGCCGCCTCCTGGGCCATCCAACTGATGAAAATGAGCCACCGGATCTCCCCAAATGTGTGAATTGCAACAAGCTGGTTGTTGCAATGTTCAAAAAATAAAAAATCGTTGCAAAACCACCCGAAGCGGTTCTTTTTAGTGTGATGCGTTGTTTTTTTGCAAAAAAGGTCATGTTACAGAAAAATATTTGCAATAGAGGCGGTGTTACAGAAACCTTTTTTTTTCATCTTTCACCCTTTTTTTGCAACATAAATGGTGTCGCGGAAGATTTTTTTTGCAACACAAATGGTGTTGCGAAAAAAAAATCAGTGAAAGAAATGATCTAGTTATATACGTGTTGGCTACTCTTTCGGGCTTCATAAGTTTGCAACACAGCCTGTGTTACAAATTTAACTTCGCAACATGCTTAATGTTGTAAACTTGTTGGTCTGTCTCGCGTAGCCCCACGCATCGTATAATTAAAATCAAATCGGACGGTCAAGGAGGTGACTCTGAAAGATAGCGTTTCCCTTAGAAACACTTTTTGTAGATTTTCATCGATTTTGGTTTCCTATGTTTCTTAGATAAATAATTTTTACATTTTGTTCTTATTTTTCATTTTTTTTCTTTCAGTACATGTTTATTTTTTTTCATACATTTGCTACATTTTTCATATACATATGGAACATGTTTTTGATACAAGCTGTAAATTTTTAAAATACATGCTTTGAACATTTTTTTCGAATACATGTTAAGCATCTTCCAAATACAAGTTGAAATACATTTTTTTGTAATCAAACAACATTTTCTACATTTCTAAAATGTCACAAACATATTTTTGAAATCCGTGAACATTTTCTAAAAAATGTAAAGAGTATGTTTCACATTGTATACACATTTTCTCAGAAATGTCATGACATTTTTCAACGCTTGAATATTTTAAAAATACCATGAACATTTTAATGGTATTTTTTAAAATGCGACTATTAATGAAATCGATGGTTTAATGTCAAATGTTTTTTGTTTTTGAAGTTTTGGGATGAAGAGGAGTACTTAGTGAGAAGCGGGGCCAACATGTAACAAAAATATGGAGGCCGCCTTCTGGCGAATCTGAGTTTACGCTTTGGCTTCGTAGCGAGCATGCTCGGTGTGCATTATGGAGGTTGGACATTTTTTTAGAAAAATCTTACAATCTATTCGTCAAACATCATCGCAGTATAAAGAACACAAGGAGTAACGAAAATTACATCCATGTCGGGGGGATGACCCCCCGGGTAGTCCCAAGATGGCGAGCCTGACAGGGTGCCTGCCTGCCCGGGCCTGCTGCTCCGGCTCGCGCCCGCGGCCGGCTGCCCAAAGTCAACCACAATGTCACGTCGGACCTGGATGGATGTGACGGCGACGCCCTGCGGCGGTACACTATTGATGACAGTGGCAGAGGTAGAGGGTGGACAGGGTGGGCCACGGCCCACCCTGAGATTGGAAAATGAGCTTTATCATAGAAAAAAAGCTAAAGTAATAAAAAATAAAATAAAATTATATGTACAATTGCACTGTTGGCCCACCCTGCCCTAGTGAGCTAGGTCCGCCAGTGGTTGATGAATAGGTGGACACTGCACACTCGTCAGTGCATCATCATCTATAGTGCATTATCATTCACATCACCCCTTGTCCATTGGGCGCCAGATGTTAAAAGACCCCAGGGGGCCTCTTGCCTCGACAGGCTCGCGCACGCTCTGTTCTTCCCCACTCAGTCTCTTATGCTCATGGAGGCTCTGCCCCAACTTCCTCGCTCTGTTCAGCCGCCGCCACGCTCGAGAGGCAGAGGTGTCGCCTTGATCCCTCCCTTCCCTCTCCAATAATTCTTCTTCCTTCGCTTCTCCCGTCCTCTGACGAGAAGCCCAGCCCGCAGCAGAAAAGGGGAGGGGAGGAACCTCCATCTCCAGGCCCCTGACTCCCAGGCTCGGCCCAGATCCCCTGCATGGCGACCGGTGGCCGTTCTGAGCTGACCGATGGGCGGCGGGGGGGGGGGGGGGGGGGCGGAGCCCGCTTAGCTCCGGCCTCACCGTGCCCGACGGGGCGCGACACCTTGCTAGGAACCCAAGGAACTGTTAGCAGATCGTCGCCCTCTTGCGTACATGATGGTTCATTATTCTTGACTATGATGAAGTCCAAGAAACTGTTAGTAGATCGTCGACAGCCAGAGCCAAGCAATTATGAGAACATTGTGAAAAGTGACACCATGCCATCAATGAACTGAACCGAAGCAACACTGGAGGGAAGCATAGCAACAACACCACCCTCATAATCACATGTGATCTAGATCGAAACCTGCATCTACTCATAAAACCGCTCATGATGCCACTGTTGGGAAACATAGTACAAAATAAAATAAAAATTTGTCGTACGAAACCCCAGGAACAATATGAAGATGCATATCGGGTTTGGATCAACGACCGTTACCGACTCCAGAGTGCAGCGGAAGTAGACGAGTACTTGGAGTCCCTCGAACATCGATTACGATCCCGTGAACCGCCCTGAAATGATTCCTCGAATAGAAGACCGAAAGTACGACCTCTCTACTTGGTTGCAAGTGTACAACCTTCACGACCTGGCACCGCTTCGCCGTCCAGAGCTAATCGTCGCTGGAGAATTAGCGGGAGAAGATTAGAACCACACGGGGCTTCTAAATATGAGGATTAGAGGTGGCTAGGGCTAGCTCTAATTAGTAAACTAGGACCAACTAGAACTAGAACTCGATCAACTAGATGAGCCTCCAAAACTTGTGTCACATAGGATGGAAATCCTCTAGTATATATAGGTTTAGTGTAGAGGAGGGGCGCCACAAAAGGGGGCAGGACTTCCCTTCCATTGCGCCAGCCAAGGGGGAAGGAGGAGTGACGGTGTCCTGTACTAGGGGATACTCACCACGTCGTCTCCCGACCAGGTGGATCGGGCCGAGGACCTCCATGGAGGTTCACTCATGGGCAACTTCGGGCAGACCATGACGCATACCAGGAGGATTCCACAAGACTTGGTGATCAAGACAAGGACTCCTCTCCACCGACGTATTCGGCTAGGACTCTAGTTATCCTAGGCCTCTGATAAATTATATAAGCCGATGTTAGGCTATTCGATGGATTAGGATATTCATGTTGGGAAACGTAGCATGCAATTTCAAAAAAAATCCTACACTCACGCAAGATCTATCTAGGAGATGCATAGCAACGAGAGGGGGAGGGTGTGTCCATGTACCCTCGAAGACCAAAAGCGGAAGCATTTGACAACACGGTTGATGTAGTCAAACTTTTTCTCGTTCCAACCGATCAAGCACCGAATGTACGGCACCTCTGAGTTCTACACACATTCGGCTCGATGATGTCCCTTGAACTCTTGATCTAGCAAAGTGTCGAGGGAGAGTTGCGTCAGCACGATGCGCGTGGTGATGGTGATGGTGAAGTGTTCCGCGCAGGGCTTCGCCTAAGCACTACGTGAATATGACCTGAGGCGTAAACTGTGGAGGGAGGGGGGGGGGGGGCGCCGCACACGGCTAGGAATCAATGTTGTGTGTTCTAGCGGTGCCCCCCATATATATATAGGTGGGAGAGGGAGGGGAGCAGGAAGGGGCACCCCAAGTAGGAGGAAACCTACTTGGGTGCCTCCCCCAATTCGGCCTCCCCCCTTCCTTATTTGCCGGAGGGGGAAGGAAGGAGGGAGGAGGGAAGGAAGGCGTAGGCCGAATTCCTCCACTTCCTTCTCTCTTCTTTTTCTCTCCTTTCCTTCTTCCTTAGGTGCGGCCCATATGGGGGGCGCAGCAGCCCCTGTTGGTGAAGGAAATATGCCCTAGAGGCAATAATAAAGTTATTATTTATTTCCTCATATCATGATAAATGTTTATTATTCATGCTAGAATTGTATTAACCGGAAACATGATACATGTGTGAATACATAGACAAACATATAGTCACTAGTATGCCTCTACTTGACTAGCTCATTAATCAAAGATGGTTATGTTCCCTAACCATAGACATGTGTTGTCATTTGATTAATGGGATCACATCATTAAAAGAATGATGTGATTGACATGACCCATTCCGTTAGCCTAACACTTGATCGTTTAGTATGTTGCTATTGCTTTCTTCATGACTTATACAAAGTTCCTGCAACTATGAGATTGTGCAACTCACGTTTACCGGAAGAACACTTTGTGTGCTATCAAACGTCACAACGTAACTGGGTGATTATAAAGGTGCTCTACAGGTGTTTCTGTAGGTACATGTTGAGTTGGCATAATTCGAGATTAGGTTTTGTCACTCCGATTGTCGGAGAGGTATCTCTGGGCCCTCTCGGTAATACTCATCACTTAATCCTTGCAATCATTATAACTAATGAGTTAGTAATAAGATGATGTGTTACAGAACGAGTAAAGAGACTTGCCAGTAACGAGATTGAACTAGGTATTGGATACCGACGATCAAATCTCGGGCAAGTAACATACCGATGACAAAGGGAACAACGTATGTTGTTATGCGGTTTGACCGATAAAGATCTTCGTAGAATATGTAGGAACCAATATGGGCATCCAGGTTCCGCTATTGGTTATTGACCGAGAATGGTTCTAGGTCATGTCTACATAGTTCTCGAACCCGTAGGGTCCGCACGCTTAACGTTACGATGACAGTTTTATTATGAGTTTATAAGTTTTGATGTACCGAAGTTTGTTCGGAGTCCCGGATGTGATCACGGACATGACGAGGAGTCTCGAAATGGTCGAGACATAAAGATTGATATATTGGAAGCCTATATTTGGACATCGGAAAGGTTCCGGGTGAAATCGGGATTTTACCGGAACACCGGGGGGTTACCGGAACCCTCCCGGGGGTTAATGGGCCTTAGTGGGCCATGAGGGAGAAGAGGAGGGCCGGCCAGGGCAGGCCGCGCGCCCCCTCCCCCCTAGTCCGAATAGGACAAGGAAGGGGGGGGGCGGCGCCCCCCTTTCCTCTTTCCCCTCCCCCCTTTCCTTCTCCACCAAGGCAAGAGGGGGGAGTCCTACTCCCGGTGGGAGTAGGACTCCTCCAGGCGCACCCCAAAGGGGCCGGCCGCACCTCCCCCTCCCTCCTTTATATACGGGGGCAAGGGGGCACCCCATAACACACAAGTTGATCTACGGATCGTTCCTTAGCCGTGTGCGGTGCCCCCCTCCACCATATTCCACCTCGGTCATATCGTCGCGAAGCTTAGGCGAAGCCCTGCGCCGGTAGAACATCATCATCGTCACCACGCCGTCGTGCTGACGGAACTCATCCCCGAAGCTTTGCTGGATCGGAGCCCGGGGATCGTCATCGAGCTGAACGTGTGCTGAACTCGGAGGTGCCGTACGTTCGGTGCTTGGATCGGTCGGATCGTGAAGACGTACGACTACATCAACCGCGTTGTGCTAACGCTTCCTCTTACGGTCTACGAGGGTACGTGGACAACACTCTCCCCTCTCGTTGCTATGTCATCACCATGATCTTGCGTGTGCGTAGGAATTTTTTTGAAATTACTACGTTCCCCAACAGTGGCATCCGAGCCTAGGTTTTATGCGTTGATGTTATATGCACGAGTAGAACACAAGTGAGTTGTGGGCGATACAAGTCATACTGCTTACCAGCATGTCATACTTTGGTTCGGCGGTATTGTGAGATGAAGCGGCCCGGACTGACATTACGCGTACGCTTACGCGAGACTGGTTTCACCGTTGCGAGCACTCGTGCTTAAAGGTGGCTGGCGGGTGTCTCTCTCACTTTAGCTGAATCGAGTGTGGCTACGCCCGGTCCTTGCGAAGGTTAAAACAGCACCAACTTGACAAACTGTCGTTGTGGTTTTGATGCGTAGGTAAGAACGGTTCTTGCTAAGCCCGTAGCAGCCACGTAAAATTTTGCAACAACAAAGTAGAGGACGTCTAACTTGTTTTTGCAGGGCATGTTGTGATGTGATATGGTCAAGACGTGATGCTATATTTTATTGTATGAGATGATCATGTTTTGTAACCGAAGTTATCGGCAACTGGCAGGAGCCATATGGTTGTCGCTTTATTGTATGAAATGCAAACGCCCTGTAATTGCTTTACTTTATCACTAAGCGGTAGCGATAGTCGTAGAAGCAATAGTTGGCAAGACGACAACGATGCTACGATGGAGATCAAGGTGTCGCGCCGGTGACGATGGTGATCATGACGGTGCTTCGAAGATGGAGATCACAAGCACAAGATGATGATGGCCATATCATATCACTTATATTGATTGCATGTGATGTTTATCCTTTATGCATCTTATCTTGCTTTGATTGACGCTAGCATTTTAAGATGATCTCTCACTAAAAATTATCAAGAAGTGTTCTCCCTGAGTATGCACCGTTGCCAAAGTTCGTCGTGCCCAGACACCACGTGATGATCGGGTGTGATAAGCTCTACGTCCATCTACAACGGGTGCAAGACAGTTTTGCACACGCGGAATACTCAGGTTAAACTTGACGAGCCTAGCATATGCAGATATGGCCTCGGAACACGGAGACCGAAAGGTCGAGCGTGAATCATATAGTAGATATGATCAACATAAAGATGTTCACCATTGAAAACTACCCCATCTCACGTGATGATCGGTTATGGTTTAATTGATTTGGATCACGTGATCACTTAGATGACTAGAGAGATGTCTGTCTAAGTGGGAGTTCTTAAGTAATATGATTAATTGAACCTAAATTTATCATGAACTTAGCACCTGATAGTATTTTGCTTGTCTATGTTTGTTTGTAGATAGATGGCTCGTGCTGTTGTTCCGTTGAATTTTAATGCGTTCCTTGAGAAAGCAAAGTTGAAAGATGATGGTAGCAATTACACGGACTGGGTCCGTAACCTGAGGATTATCCTCATTGCTGCACAGAAAAGTTACGTCCTGGAAGCACCGCTGGGTGCCAGGCCTGCTGCTGATGCAACTGACGACGTTAAGAACGTCTGGCAGAGCAAAGCTGATGACTACTCTATAGTTCAGTGTGCCATGCTTTACGGCTTAGAACCGGGTCTTCAACGACGTTTTGAACGTCATGGAGCATATGAGATGTTCCAGGAGTTGAAGTTAATATTTCAAGCAAATGCCCGGATTGAGAGATATGAAGTCTCCAATAAGTTCTACAGCTGCAAGATGGAGGAGAATAGTTCTGTTAGTGAGCATATACTCAAAATGTCTGGGTATAATAATCACTTGATTCAACTGGGAGTTAATCTTCCGGATGATAGCGTCATTGACAGAATTCTCCAATCACTGCCACCAAGCTACAAGAGCTTTGTGATGAACTATAATATGCAAGGGATGAACAAGACTATTCCCGAGCTCTTCGCAATGCTAAAAGCTGCGGAGGTAGAAATCAAGAAGGAGCATCAAGTGTTGATGGTCAACAAGACCACTAGTTTCAAGAAAAAGGGCAAAGGGAAGAAGAAGGGGAACTTCAAGAAAAACAGCAAGCAAGTTGCTGCTCAAGAGAAGAAACCCAAGTCTGGACCTAAGCCTGAAACTGAGTGCTTCTACTGCAAGCAGACTGGTCACTGGAAGCGGAACTGCCCCAAGTATTTGGCGGATAAGAAGGATGGCAAAGTGAACAAAGGTATATGTGATATACATGTTATTGATGTGTACCTAACTAGAGCTCGTAGTAGCACCTGGGTATTTGATACTGGTTCTGTTGCTAATATTTGCAACTCGAAACAGGGACTACAGAATAAGCGAGCACTGGCCAAGGACGAGGTGACGATGCGCGTGGGAAACGGTTCCAAAGTCGATGTGATCGCAGTCGGCACGCTACCTCTACATCTACCTTCGGGATTAGTTTTAGACCTGAATAATTGTTATTTGGTGCCAGCGTTGAGCATGAACATTATATCTGGATCTTGTTTGATGCGAGACGGTTATTCATTTAAATCAGAGAATAATGGTTGTTCTATTTATATGAGTAATATCTTTTATGGTCATGCACCCTTGAAGAGTGGTCTATTTTTATTAAATCTCGATAGTAGTGATACACATATTCATAGTGTTGAAACCAAAAGATGCAGAGTTAATAATGATAGTGCAACTTATTTGTGGCACTGCCGTTTGGGTCATATCGGTGTAAAACGCATGAAGAAACTCCATACTGATGGACTTTTGGAATCACTTGATTATGAATCACTTGGTACTTGCGAACCGTGCCTTATGGGTAAGATGACTAAAACGCCGTTCTCCGGAACTATGGAGCGAGCAACTGATTTGTTGGAAATCATACATACTGATGTTTGTGGCCCAATGAATGTTGAGGCTCGCAGCGGGTATCGTTATTTTCTCACCTTCACAGATGATTTGAGCAGATATGGGTATATCTACTTGATGAAACACAAGTCTGAAACATTTGAAAAGTTTAAAGAATTTCAGAGTGAAGTGGAAAATCATCGTAACAAGAAAATAAAGTTTCTACGATCTGATCGTGGAGGAGAATATTTGAGTTATGAGTTTGGCCTACACTTGAAACAATGTGGAATAGTTTCGCAACTCACGCCACCTGGAACACCACAACGAAATGGTGTGTCCGAACGTCGTAATCGTACTTTACTGGATATGGTGCGATCTATGATGTCTCTTACTGATTTACCGCTATCATTTTGGGGTTATGCTTTAGAGACGGCCGCATTCACGTTAAATAGGGCACCATCAAAATCCGTTGAGACGACGCCTTATGAACTGTGGTTTGGCAAGAAACCAAAGTTGTCGTTTCTTAAAGTTTGGGGCTGCGATGCTTATGTGAAGAAACTTCAACCAGATAAGCTCGAACCTAAATCGGAGAAATGTGTCTTCATAGGATACCCAAAAGAGACTATTGGGTACACCTTCTATCACAGATCCGAAGGCAAGACATTCGTTGCTAAGAATGGATCCTTTCTAGAGAAGGAGTTTCTTTCGAAAGAAGTGAGTGGGAGGAAAGTAGAACTTGATGAGATAACTGTATCTACTCCATTATTGGAAAGTAGTTCATCACGAGAACCGGTTCCTGTGACAACTACACCAATTAGTGAGGAAGCTAATGATAATGATCATGAAACTTCAGATCAAGTTTCTACTGAACTTCGTAGGTCTACCAGAGTAAGATCCGCGCCAGAGTGGTACGGTAATCCTATTCTGGAAGTCATGTTACTTGACCATGATGAACCTACGAACTATGAGGAAGCGATGATGAGCCCGGATTCCGCAAAATGGCTAGAAGCCATGAAATCTGAGATGGGATCCATGTATGAAAACAAAGTATGGACTTTGGTTGACTTGCCCGATGATCGGCAAGCCATTGAGAATAAATGGATCTTTAAGAAGAAGACTGACGCTGATGGTAATATAACTGTCTATAAAGCTCGACTTGTTGCAAAAGGTTTTCGACAAGTTCAAGGGGTTGACTACGATGAGACTTTCTCACCCGTAGCGATGCTTAAGTCCGTCCGAATCATGTTAGCTATTGCTGCATTTCATAATTATGAAATTTGGCAAATGGATGTCAAGACTGCATTCTTGAATGGATTTCTAGAAGAAGAGTTGTATATGATGCAGCCGGAAGGTTTTATTGATCCAAAAGGTGCTGACAAAGTGTGCAAGCTCCAGCGTTCCATTTATGGACTGGTGCAAGCATCTCGGAGTTGGAATAAACGCTTTGATAGTGTGATCAAAGCATATGGTTTTATACAGACTTTTGGAGAAGCCTGTATTTACAAGAAAGTGAGTGGGAGCTCTGTAGCATTTCTAATTTTATATGTAGATGACATATTATTAATTGGAAATGATATAGAATTTCTGGATAGCATAAAAGGATACTTGAATAAAAGTTTTTCAATGAAAGACCTCGGTGAAGCTGCTTACATATTGGGCATCAAGATCTATAGAGATAGATCAAGACGCTTAATAGGACTTTCACAAAGCACATACCTTGACAAAATTTTGAAAAAGTTCAAAATGGATCAGGCAAAGAAAGGATTCTTGCCTGTGCTACAAGGTGTGAAGTTGAGTCAAACTCAATGCCCGACCACAGCAGAAGATAGAGAGAAAATGAAAAATGTTCCCTATGCTTCAGCCATAGGCTCTATCATGTATGCAATGCTGTGTACCAGACCTGACGTATGCTTAGCAATAAGCTTGGCAGGAAGGTACCAAAGTAATCCAGGAGTGGATCACTGGACAGCGGTCAAGAACATCCTGAAATACCTGAAAAGGACTAAGGAAATGTTTCTCGTATATGGAGGTGACAAAGAGCTAGTCGTAAACGGTTACGTCGATGCAAGCTTTGACACTGATCCGGACGATTCTAAATCGCAAACCGGATACGTGTTTTTATTAAACGGTGGAGCTGTAAGTTGGTGCAGTTCTAAACAAAGCGTCGTAGCAGGATCTACATGTGAAGCGGAGTACATAGCTGCTTCGGAAGCAGCAAATGAAGGAGTCTGGATGAAGGAGTTCATTTCCGATCTAGGTGTCATACCTAGTGCATCGGGACCAATGAAGATCTTCTGTGACAATACTGGTGCAATTGCCTTGGCAAAGGAATCCAGATTTCACAAGAGGACCAAGCACATCAAGAGACGCTTCAATTCCATTCGGGACCAAGTCCAAGTGGGAGACATAGAGATTTGCAAAATACATACGGATCTGAATGTTGCAGACCCGTTGACTAAGCCTCTCTCACGAGCAAAACATGATCAACACCAAGACTCCATGGGTGTTAGAATCATTACTATGTAATCTAGATTATTGACTCTAGTGCAAGTGGGAGACTGAAGGAAATATGCCCTAGAGGCAATAATAAAGTTATTATTTATTTCCTCATATCATGATAAATGTTTATTATTCATGCTAGAATTGTATTAACCGGAAACATGATACATGTGTGAATACATAGACAAACATATAGTCACTAGTATGCCTCTACTTGACTAGCTCATTAATCAAAGATGGTTATGTTTCCTAACCATAGACATGTGTTGTCATTTGATTAATGGGATCACATCATTAGAAGAATGATGTGATTGACATGACCCATTCCGTTAGCCTAGCACTTGATCGTTTAGTATGTTGCTATTGCTTTCTTCATGACTTATACAAAGTTCCTGCAACTATGAGATTGTGCAACTCACGTTTACCGGAAGAACACTTTGTGTGCTACCAAACGTCACAACGTAACTGGGTGATTATAAAGGTGCTCTACAGGTGTTTCCGAAGGTACATGTTGAGTTGGCATAATTCGAGATTAGGTTTTGTCACTCCGATTGTCGGAGAGGTATCTCTGGGCCCTCTCGGTAATACTCATCACTTAAGCCTTGCAAGCATTATAACTAATGAGTTAGTAATAAGATGATGTGTTACAGAACGAGTAAAGAGACTTGCCAGTAACGAGATTGAACTAGGTATTGGATACCGACGATCAAATCTCGGGCAAGTAACATACCGATGACAAAGGGAACAACGTATGTTGTTATGCGGTTTGACCGATAAAGATCTTCGTAGAATATGTAGGAACCAATATGGGCATCCAGGTTCCGCTATTGGTTATTGACCGAGAATGGTTCTAGGTCATGTCTACATAGTTCTCGAACCCGTAGGGTCCGCACGCTTAACGTTACGATGACAGTTTTATTATGAGTTTATAAGTTTTGATGTACCGAAGTTTGTTCGGAGTCCCGGATGTGATCACGGACATGACGAGGAGTCTCGAAATGGTCGAGACATAAAGATTGATATATTGGAAGCCTATATTTGGACATCGGAAAGGTTCCGGGTGAAATCGGGATTTTACCGGAACACCGGGGGGTTACCGGAACCCTCCCGGGGGTTAATGGGCCTTAGTGGGCCATGAGGGAGAAGAGGAGGGCCGGCCAGGGCAGGCCGCGCGCCCCCTCCCCCCTAGTCTGAATAGGACAAGGAAGGGGGGGGGCGGCGCCCCCCTTTCCTCTTTCCCCTCCCCCCTTTCCTTCTCCACCAAGGCAAGAGGGGGGAGTCCTACTCCCGGTGGGAGTAGGACTCCTCCAGGCGCACCCCAAAGGGGCCGGCCGCACCTCCCCCTCCCTCCTTTATATACGGGGGCAAGGGGGCACCCCATAACACACAAGTTGATCTACGGATCGTTCCTTAGCCGTGTGCGGTGCCCCCCTCCACCATATTCCACCTCGGTCATATCATCGCGAAGCTTAGGCGAAGCCCTGCGCCGGTAGAACATCATCATCGTCACCACGCCGTCGTGCTGACGGAACTCATCCCCGAGGCTTTGCTGGATCGGAGCCCGGGGATCGTCATCGAGCTGAACGTGTGCTGAACTCGGAGGTGCCGTACATTCGGTGCTTGGATCGGTCGGATCGTGAAGACATACGACTACATCAACCGCGTTGTGCTAACGCTTCCGCTTACGGTCTACGAGGGTACGTGGACAACACTCTCCCCTCTCGTTGCTATGTCATCACCATGATCTTGCGTGTGCGTAGGATTTTTTTTTGAAATTACTACGTTCCCCAACAGTTGGCTGTTGTTTTCCCCCTCTTGTCCCAATAGGCCCATATCTTTGCCGGGAGGGGGGGGGGGGGTGCCCGGAACCCCTTCCGGTGACCCGATACATACCCGGTACTCTCCCGAACACTTCCGGTGTCTGAATACTATCGTCCTATATACCAATCTTTACCTCTCGAGGATTTCGAGACTCCTCGTCATGTCCGCGATCTCATCCGGGACTCCGAACAATGTTCGGTCACCAAATCACATAACTCATATAATAAAAATCGTCATCGAACGTTAAGCGTGCGGACCCTACGGATTCAAGAACTATGTAGACATGACCGAGACACCTCTCTGGTCAATAACCAATAGCGGAACCTAGATGCTCATATTGGCTCCCACATATTCTACGAAGATCTTTATCGGTCAAACCGTTATGACAACATATGTTATTCCCTTTGTCATCGGTAAGTTACTTGCTCGAGATTCGATCGTCGGTATCTTCATACCTAGTTCAATCTCGTTATCGGAAAGTCTCTTTACTCGTTCCGTAATGCATGATCCTGCAACTAACTCATTAGTCACTTTGCTTGCAAGGCTTCTTATGATGTGCATTACCAAGAGGGCCCAGAGATACCTCTCCGGTACTCGGAGTGACAAATCCTAATCTCGATCTATGCCAACCCAACAAAAACCTTCGGAGATACCTGTAGAGCATATTTATAATCACCTAGTTAGGTTGTGACGTTTGATAGCACAAGGTATCCGGGAGTTGCATAATCTCATAGTCGAAGAAATATGTATTTGACACGAAGAAAACAATAGCAATAAAACTGAACGATCATAATGCTAAGCTAACGAATGGGTCTTGTCCATCACATCATTCTCCTAATGATGTGGTCCCATTCATCAAATGACAACACATGTCTATGGTTAGGAATCTTAACCATCGTTGCTTAACGAGCTAGTCTAGTAGAGGCTTACTAGGGACACAGTGTTTTGTCTATGTATCCACACATGTATCAAGTTTCCGGTTAATACAATTCTAGCATGAATAATAAAAATTTATCACGAAATAAGGAAATATAAAATAAAAAAAAATTATTATTGCCTCTAGGGAATATTTCCTTCAGTCTCCCACTTGCACTAGAGTCAATAATCTAGGTCACATCGCCATGTGATTTAACACTAATAGTTCACATCGCCATGTGACCAACACCCGAAGGGTTTACTAGAGTCAATAATCTAGTTCATATCTCTATGTGATTAACACCCAAAGAGTACTAAGGTGTGATCATGTTTTGCTTGTGAGAGAAGTTTAGTCAACAGGTCCGCCACATTCAGATTCGTATGTGTTTTGCAAATTTCTATGTCTACAATGCTCTGCATGAAGCTACTCTAGCTAATTGCTCCCACTTTCAATATGTATCCAGATTGAGACTCAGAGTCATCTGGATTGGTGTAAAAGCTTGCATCGACGTAACTCTTTACGACGAACTCTTTATCACCTCCATAACTGAGAAACATTTCATTAGTCCTCCAAGAATAATTTTGACCGTTGTCTAGTGATCTACTCCTGGATCACTATTGTACCCACTTGCCAAACTCATGGCAAGGCACATAAAAGGTCTGGTACACAACATGGCATACTTTATAGAACCTATGGCTGAGCCATAGGGAATGACTTTCATTCTCTCTCTATCTTTTGCCATGGTCGGGCTTTGAGTCTTACTCAACTTCACACTTTACAATACAGGCTAGAACTCCTTCTTTGACTGATCCATTTTGAAGTCCTTTCAAAATCTTATCAAGGTGTGTGCTTTGTGGAAGTCCTATTAGGCGTCTCGATATATCTCTATAGATCTTGATGCCTTATACATAAGTAGCTTTACCGAGGTATTTTAGTGAAAAATTCTTATTCAAGTATCCTTTTATGCTATCCAAAAATTCTATATCATTTTCAATCAACAATATGTCATCCACATATAATATTAGAAATGCTATAGAGCTCCCACTCACTTTCTTGTAAATACGGGCTTTACCGTAAGTTTGTATAAAACCATATGCTTTGATCACCTCATCAAAGTGTATATTCCAACTCTGAGATGCTTTCACCAGTCCATAAATGGATCGCTGGAGCTTCACACTTTGTTAGCACCTTTAGGATCGACAAAACCTTCTGGTTGCATCATATACAACTCTTCTTTAAGAAATCCATTAAGGACTGCATTTTTGACGTCCATTTGCCAGATTTCATAATCATAAAATGCGGCAATTTCTAACATGATTCGGACAGACTTAAGCATCACTACTGGTGAGAAAGTCTCATCGTAGTCAACTCCTTGAACTTGTCGAAAACCTTTTGCGACAAGTCGAGCTTTATAGACAGTAACATTACCATCAGCGTTAGTCTTCTTCTTGAAGATCCATTTATTCCCTATGGGTCGCCGATCATCGGGCAAATCCACCGAAGTCCATACTTTGTTCTCATACATGGATCCTATCTCAAATTTCATGGCCTCAAGCCATTTATCGGAATCTGGGCTCATCATAGCTTCTTCATAGTTCGTAGGTTTGTCATGGTCAAGTAACATGACTTCCAGAACAGGACTGCCGTACCACTCTGGTGCCGATCGTGCTCTGGTTGACCTATGAGGTTTTGTAGTAACATGATCTGAAGTTTCATTATCATTATCATTAGCTTCCTCTCTAGTTGGTGTAGGCATCACGGGAACGGATTTCTCGGATGATCTACTTTCCAAATTGGGAGAAGGTACACTTACCTCATCAAGTTCTACTTTCCTCACACTCACTTCTTTCGAGAGAAACTCCTTCTCTAAAAAGGTTCCATTCTTGGCAACAAAGATCTTGCCTTTGGATCTATGGTAGAAGGTGTACCCAATTGTTTCCTTAGGGTATCCTATGAAGACACACTTCTCCAATTAGGGTTCAAGCTTATCAGGCTGAAGCCTTTTGACATAAGCAGCGCATCCCCAAACTTTAAGAAAAGACAACTTAGGTTTATTGCCAAACCACAGTTCATATGGTGTCGTCTCAACGGATTTTGATGGTGCCCTATTTAACGTGAATGCAGCTGTCTCTAATGCATAACCCCAAATCGATAGTGGTAAATCAGTAAGAGACATCATAGATTGCACCATATTTAATAAAGTACGGTTACGACGTTCGGACACACCATTACACTATGGTGTTCCAGATGGCGTGAGTTGTGAAACTATTCCACATTGTTTTAAATGAAGGCCAAACTTGTAACTCAAATATTCACCTCCACCATCAGATCAAAGAAACTTTATTTTCTTGTTACGATGATAATCCACTTCACTCTGAAATTCTTTGAACATTTCAAATGTTTCAGACTTGTCTTTCATTAAGTAGATATACCCATTGTCAGATTTTGGGTTCCGGCAAAATCCTTGAGGTTCGGACACTTGGGTGCGCGCGAAGCTTTTCCCCCTACCGATGTCGCCGCTCAGCCTCGCCGCGATCTCTAAGCTTAGCTCGATCAACTCACAACACAGGAGACGCAAGATTTATACTGGTTTAGGCCACCATTGTGGTGTAATACCCTTCTCCAGTGTGGTGGTGGTGGATTGCCTCTTGGGCTGATGATGAACAGTACAAGGGGAAGAACAGCCTCCTGAGGCGAGGTGTTCTTGTGCTTGGTGGGTGGTTCCGCTCAAGGAGAGGTCTTTCCCATCCATGGTGGTGGCTAGTCCTATTTATAGGGGCCCTGGTCCTCTTCCCAAATATCGAGCGGGAAGGGATCCAACAACGACCAATTTGAAAGGGGACAACTAGTACAAGTTATCCTGACTAAAGGTGGTCTTCGCCTGTCAAAGGCACTGGTGGTGACGCCGTCTTGGGCTCCACGATGACTGTCGGTGTCAAAACCGGCGGATCTCGGGTAGGGGGTCCCGAACTGTGCGTCTAGGCGGATGGTAACAGGAGACAAGGGACATGATGTTTTACCCAGGTTCGGGCCCTCTTGATGGAGGTAAAACCCTACGTCCTGCTTGATTAATATTGATGATGTGTGTTACAAGAGTGGATCTACCACGAGATCAAGGAGGCTAAACCCTAGAAGCTAGCCTATGGTATGATTGTTGTTCGTCCTATGGACTAAAGCCATCCGGTTTATATAGACACCGGAGAGGGCTAGGGTTACACAGAGTCGGTTACAATGGTAGGAGATCTACATATCCGTATCGCCAAGCTTGCCTTCCATGCCAAGGAAAGTCTCATCCGAACATGGGATGAAGTCTTCAATCTTGTATCTTCATAGTCTTGGAGTCGGGCCGATGATGATAGTTCGGCTATCCGGACACCCCCTAGTCCAGGACTCCCTCAGTATCCCCTGAACTAGGCTTTAATGAAGACGAGTCCGGCGCGCATATTGTCTTCGACATTGCAAGGCGGGTTCCTCCTCCGAATAATTTATAGAAGATTGTGAACACCAGGATAGTGTCCGGCTCTGCAAAAATAAATTCCACGTACCACCGTAGGGAGAATAATATTACACCAGTTCAATCTGCTGACGCATTTTGTGGCGTGACATCACACCACTACCAAACCTTTACTTGAATTGTTTTTATTGCACCACCTCAGCGCGTTTAGCGAAGCGGTTTCCTTGGCACGTCTTGTCGAAGCAGAGATTGTGTTCCCCTTATTCCGGGATTCCCATCAATACGGGCGTGGGTAACCCAACCGCGCTCGTTGCCACGCCCCCTCCATCGAAGGCAGGTCCCAAATGGTTACGGGGACGGCTCTTGGTATTCTTCCTCTTTATAATGAGACCAAGGCCCATTCTTTTCCTTCAATCCTCTATCGAATCCGCCCCTCGCCTCGAGTTCCAACACCCAGGCCTCCAGATTCGGGTACCTTCGATCTTCAACAATGTCCGGCCCTGACCTACGAGGCCGGTGGATGCCCTCCTCCGTCACGGAAGAGGACATGCTAAAGCTGAGAGACGCCAGGTACTTAACCTACGAGATTTCGCATAGGCTGCCTGCCCGAGGGCAAGTTATTCTGACTCCCGAGCTTGGCGAGAGCGTCGTGTTCGTGTCTCACCTCCGTCGGGGTTTAGGCTTCCCGACGGATCCTTTCGTGAGGGGGCTCATGTTTTACTATGGGCTGGAATTCCATGACCTGGCTCCGGAGTCCATCCTCCACATCTCATCATTCATTGTCGTCTGCGAAGACTTCCTCCGCACTACCCCTCACTTCGGCTTGTGGCTCAAAACCTTCAACGTGGAGCCGAAGATGATTGAGGGGCATCAGGCAGAGTGCGGCGGGGCGGTTATAAGCAAGAGGGCCGATGCTCCATGGCCCGAGGGCTCTTTTCAGGAGGAGCTCGGCTTGTGGCAAAGGAGTGGTTCTATATCACCGCTCCCAGGGGCAGCAGGCAGAGGCCGCCGCCCGTCTTCCGCTCGGGCCCTCGACAACAGCTGACGTCATGGGTCAACAAGGGGCGTGACTGGGGGCCGTCCAAAGACGTACCCCTGTTGCAGGACCGGATTCGAGGCCTCCAAGAAAGGGAGATCAATTTGGTCGCAGTGGTACAAGTTATGTTGATCCGGCGCCTACTGCCATGCAAACGTCGCCCCCTCCGCCTGTGGGAATTTAATCTGGAGGGGCCACGAGCTCTTCAACACTTCATGGGTTTGACACCCGCGGAGATGTACAAACTGTTCTTCGGATTGCAAGAGATGCATCCGGAATTGACCGAGGATGCTGGCCTAAGCTGCAATCGCCCGGATACCCAAGTAAGTAGCCCCGTGTCCGGACACATCATCCATTTATTTATCGTGGGCTTGCCTTTTAACCAGCTATCCCTTGGACAGGAGTGGATAGCGGAAGCAAAACTGATACGGTGTCCGGCCCCCCTCCTCGAGACCACGCAGGATCCCGTGTTAATCAAAATGTTGGAGGTTGCACCTTTGAAGGAGGGCGAAGGGGGGCACAGGGGAACTACCACCTCCGCCAAGGAGGCTTTCAGTAAGGGAGGAATCGAGAGTCCCTCCTTCCAGGGGGAGAAGAGGACCGCTTCCGAAGACCCGGAGGCCAAGGCCTCAAAGCGGGGAAAGAAATCTGTACCGGAAGGTCCTGTGCCGGGAAGAGCCCCGGCCGTACTGTCTCCTCGGAGGAATCAGCCCTCTAGCGAGCCGTAAGTAAAAAAGGGGGATTTTGTAATAGTGGACACCCCTGCTTAATTTCTAAGGGTAACCGAAGTTTTCACCTTGTAGTTTGGATCTCAGCCCATCTCAGCACAGCTCATCTTCGGGAGACCTTCGTCCGGAGATGATGGAGAGCGAAACGCCTCCATCTGCCGCCCCGTCGTGCGGGGCGGGCGACCCTGAGGTGTCGTCACGGAGGGTCTCCCCGAATCCGGCGGGGCCGGAGAGTTCGGCACCCATTGGAGTATGGCCGATGGAGCTGCAGGATTTGCTCAAGAGGGCATCTATCTCAGAAGATCACCGCACATTAATGAGTAGGGTGATTGAGAGGATCTCGTCCGCCGAAAGCGGGTTGTGTGAGGCCGTCGGAAGTTTGCTGATGGGGTTTGAGGTATGCAAAAAATGACATACCTTTTGACAGTTTTGCACATGAAGTGCGCCCTGTATAGATAGTAGCCCCTGAGACTTGGTATGCTGTCGAAAGTGACAGCATGTCGAGGATCATAATCTCAGTTATAGATTGTCACCTTTCCTATGCAGGTGGCGGAACATTCGGTGGCCAGCCGGACTGATGGATTTGCCGAGCTGAAGAGGCAACTCGACGTTGCGGACGGGGACATCTCGCTAGTCAATAAACGACTTGATGAGTCACAAGGTATGTGGTTGCTCCGCGGTCGCCTAGTAAGGGAGCTGACGCCCATTCCTTACAATTTGTATGCTTGATGCAGATGGTGCTGCTGCTGTGGAAGACCTTCGAGCAGAACTTGCTCGGGCCAAGGAGCAAGCCAGAAAAAGCGAGGCGGCTACCTCGAAGGCAGCGGAAGAGCTAGAAGCCGAGAAGGCTGCTCACTGCCGAAGCAGGGAGGAGATGGCCGGAATGGCCGCGAAATTAAAAGTTGCTACCGACCGCCAGGAGGTCCTTGAAAGAGAACGCCGAGCGGAGCAAGAGGACTTGAAGAAGGCCGACGCCGAAGCCAAGGATGCCCGTAGTGCGATGCGGGCTATGAAGGAAGAACTGCGTCAGGTCGGAGACATTGTGGTTGGAAAGCCCTTTATGCTACGTAGGAAGTTCAGGGATCCGAAGTATGCTCAGCTGGGCCGATTATACGGTGCGGAGGATCCTTATCTGGACTTGGCAGCGAGTGCGGCGGACGCAGTCGTGCACTTCCGAAGCCAGAAGGATCACAAAATTGAAGAGCTTTTCTGGTCTCAATTCCATAGTCCGGAGCGTCTACTTCCGTTGAGTGATCGGCTGGTTGAGTGGGCTGAGCTGAATAGATTGTCCGGACTTGCTAGGACGGATGTGGTCGCTCATCTGTGGCCGTGAAGGCCCAAGCCGAAGAGTTATTTTGGCTTGTTGCAGCAATTCCTTGGGGCGGTGCCGCGTATTGGGGCGATGAGGCGGTCGACGTGCATAGAAGGTGCACGGATGGCTCTCGCCCGTGGTAAAACATACTGGGCGGAGATGGATGCCACCGCTGTTGCATCCCGGGGTTCGGACAAAAGCCGATTCCCCACCGAGCACTATTTTGAGGAAGTCCTGCAGGGCGCTCGTTTAATAGAGTCGCAGTGCTCGAAAGATGTTATGTTTGAATGGCATGTATGATTTCTGAGATCATGTTTATAATGCAATAGCTTTTTATACTTGTGTGTTCAAGTATTGAACTATCTCCTGTGCGGCTGTATATGTATGTATAATCTGAAAGATGGCAGTCTTTGGCTTCAGCCCCCACGCACATGGTGCGGGGGTGTTTGCAAAAAGAAAAGCGCTTTTTCACACTTAATCCAACGTCTTGGTCCTTTTAAGGAGGTGATAGCGTAGCAAACTAGGCAACCGGACTATAATGCTTTATCACTTTCACTTAGCCATAGGAGCTCGAATGTGGCGGCACCGCTCTTCTCCGAATTCGGGGCGCGTATGTGCCTGACCGGGAAGCGGAGGAATTCTAAACATTCCAATGGTCGATCGAGTGGTTGACTAGTCTCTCGCTATATCATGACAGTCAGTTTTCGGCTTTCTCTACTGAGGTGCTCGCCCGGCCGAACCGGGGCACAATCGCAGTAGTTCTCCTGGTGCCGCGTTAGCCGATGATATGGAACGTAAGGCAGCAAAACACAGGAGCCGGGCAAACCCAACATTTGACCAAAGACATGATTCGGAGCTGATGCATATAAGGCCTAACTCGAGACGCCAAACACTCCCTGAGGTGTTCGGTCTTTATGATACCGGGCAGAACAATGCCCTAAGCCCCTAGTGTCCAGGTACAGGCGGGAACTTCTGACGCGGCCGATGCCAAAACGCCAGCCTCCTCCTCGGCTATGGTAGGAAACCGGGGGATGTGTATCAACAAGAGACAATAAGAAAGGTTTACGCAGGGTCTTAATCTGAAAAGAATCCTTTCAACGGGTCCCTGCTGCACGTCTGCGCCTGTGTCTCCGTTGTGCTGTATCCTGGACGGGTGTAGCACGTGCTTCATCTGTAAAAGAGAAGGACTTAGTGTCTAAGAAATATCGTGCAAAGGTTGTATTAAAATAAATTATAATTTGGAAGATGAAGAAAGTTGAGCGTTATTGGCTCTCATCATTTGTACGCGAGGCCCCGTACAAAGGGGGTATGTGGCTGGGAAGCCCCTTGTTTATTTACGCCGGACTCGCCTAACTGTGTCCGGCGTCTGAATGACCTGATTTTAGGGGCCTTAACCTGCAAGGTCGGAGTGGCTGTCAAGGCAGCCCCACGCTCTCCATGGTCGAGGAACACTCGGAGTTACTTTTTAATGAGATTATGCCGTGTGGACCGGGCATTGTAAGTATAAGAGACGTGTAATTGCGTTAAAGCGGGCGAAAGCTTTGCGTCCCAGTAGTGCTCGATGGCCACTGTAAAATGGGGCGATATGGAGAATGAGCTTTCGTGACGAAGGTTGTCGGATGAACCGAACACAACCTCTAGTGGTACAGAGCCCGTATGATTGGCTTGAAGGCCTGGCGTCACTCCTTTGAAGGAAGTGCTGTTATGGCGAATTTTGGTAGGGTCTATCCCCATTCTGCGGACGGTGTCCTGGTATGGCAGGTGCCGCGCTGCGTTTTCGTGTTATCACATGAAGTGAGTTCACTGTTTTGACTTCTAGTGGAAAGTCTTCTGTTTTCCGGAGTGCTGCTTTTGGGGTTCGTCACTTTCGCTTGGTGTGTCGAGCCCCTTGTGTTCGGCGTTAAGTCGGCCGGACTGCTTGAAGACCCAACAATCTCTGTGGGTATGGTTTGCAGGCTTCCCGGAGGTACCATGTATTTGACATAGCCTATCTAGAATCTTGTTTAGGTTGGATAGCTCGTCACTATTGTCCTTGAGGGGCAGTGTTTTGTTGTTCGGCCGAGAGCTTTTGAATCCAGCATTGACCGCCGCACTGTTTGGGCCATTTTCCTTATTCCAGCGCTGATATTTTCTGCGTCGTGATTTCCCATTTCCATCCCTGACTTCGGATGTACTCAGGTCGCTGGTGCTGTATCTAGCCAGCCAGCTGTCTTCCCCCGTGCAAAAGCGGGTCATGAGGCTTGTCAGTGTGGCCATTGTTCTTGGTTTTTCCTGGCCGAGGTGTCTGGCGAGCCATTCGTCTCGGACGTTGTGTTTAAAGGCTGCTAAGGCTTCAGCGTCCGGACAGTCGACTATTTGGTTCTTTTTAGTGAGGAACCTGTTCCAGAATTTGCGTGCTGACTCTCCGGGCTGTTGAGTTATGTGACTTAAATCGTCTGCATCCGGAGGGCGGACATAAGTCCCCTGAAAATTTGCTCGGAACGTATCCTCAAGCTCTTCCCAACTTCCAATGGTATTTTCTGGGAGGCTTTTAAGCCAATGCCGAGCTGGCCCTTTGAGCTTGAGGAGTAGGTATTTTATGGCATGGAGATCGTCTCCTCTGGCCATATGTATGTGTAGGATATAATCCTCAATCCAGACTCCGGGGTCTGTTGTTCCGTCATATGCCTCTATTTTACGGGTTTGAATCCCGCTGGAAATCCATAATCCAGTACCTCGTCAGTGAAACATAGTGGGTGTGCGGCGCCCCTGTATTTGGGTGTGCTGTTGTCTTCAAATGCTCGGCGGGTTATGTTGCTTCCTGGAGTCTTCTTTTTTGGCCCATAGATAGACCTGGCTGGGTCATCCTTTTTCCGAGGATCTTTATGCTGATCGTGTGCCGGCTTGTGTACGGCGCCCCTTGTTGCTCTTGGCCCGTCATCTGGTCGTCTATCCGGCCAGGCGGCTTCTTTCTTTTTTGACTGCGGGGGCTCTAAGGCCTCCTCGTCAAATTCGGGCAACAGCTTGCGCTTCGTATAGCTCTTTGTCTGGTGACTAGCGCCATATTTATCTGCGGTGTTGAGTACTTTGCTCCATCTCATTCTGAGTGCATCCTCCGCTGTTTTGAGCTTCCGCTTTTGCTTCTTCAAACTTCTTGCAGTGGCGACGAGCCTTTTATGAAGGTTCGTATGCTCTGGTGATGTGAGATCGTCTTCGCCGGGGATGGGTTGCTTCTCCAGTTCATCATGTTCGGATGGCTGCTTGGTGGCATGTGCGTCGTCCACTGCTTCGTCCTGCTCTAGGGCCGGGTCCGTATGGGTGCCGTTTTTATCGAGGCCGGTCTTCGGGCGGCGCTTGCGTCGCCGTTTTGGTTGTTTGTTGGGGGAGTTGTCCTTTGCCACGTCCCGTTGTTCCTCATTGTCGCTTCCTTTTGGTGTATCCACCATGTATACGTCGTGAGCTGGGGTGTCTTTCCAGTGCCCGTTAGGCACTGGTTCTTGGTTGTCTCCGGCGTTGTCGTCCATACTGTCGATGTCTTCGGAGTCGTAATCTAGCATGTCGGTTAGGTCGTTGACAGTGGCTACAAAGTGGATGGTGGGTGGGTTTTGAATTTCTTCGTTGTCCGCATCCCAACCGTCCTGGCCGCAGTCCGGCCAGGGCTCTCCTGATAACGAGAGATACTTTAGCAAACTCAAGATGTCGCCAAAAGGTGAGTGTTGAAAGATGTCCACTGCGGTGAACTCCATGATCGGCGCCCAATCGGATTCGATCGGAGGGGGCGCGGGAGGTTCGGAGTCCGGCAAGGAGTCCGGCACCTCGGAGTCACGAGCTTCATGAGGGACAAGGTCAGTGTTCGGCTCTATCGCCGTAGAGGTTGCAGCCCCCGAGGCGGTGTCTAGCCATCCGTCCTCGACCTGCGCAGCCGGCTCCAAGTTGAAGATTAGAGCGGGTTCGAGTGCGGCCTCTAGGGTACTGTCCGGCTGCAGAGCTAAATCATGCTCGCCGTGACAGTGCGGCACGCTCGGCTGTGGCTCGAATCCATCGAGGATCAAGTCCCCGCGGATGTCAGCCGTGAAGTTCAAACTTCCAAATCTGACCCGACGGCCAGGGGCGTAGCTTTCGATCTGCTCCAGATGGCCAAGCGAATTGGCCCGCAGTGCAAAGCCGCCGAATACAAAGATCTGCCCGGGGAGGAAGGTCTCACCCTGGACTGCATCGTTGATGATGATCGAAGAAGCCATCGAGCCTATCGGTGACGGCACAGAGGAACTCTCAATAAAAGCACCAATGTCGGTGTCAAAACCGGCGGATCTCGGGTAGGGGGTCCCGAACTGTGCGTCTAGGCAGATGGTAACATGAGACAAGGGACACGATGTTTTACCCAAGTTCGAGCCCTCTTGATGGAGGTAAAACCCTACATCCTGCTTGATTAATATTGATGATGTGTGTTACAAGAGTGGATCTACCATGAGATCAAGGAGTCTAAACCCTAGAAGCTAGCCTATGGTATGATTGTTGTTCGTCCTATGGACTAAAGCCATCCAGTTTATATAGACACCGGAGAGGGCTAGGGTTACACAGAGTCGGTTACAATGGTAGGAGATCTACATATCTGTATCGCCAAGCTTGCCTTCCACGCCAAGGAAAGTCCCATCCGGACATGGGACGAAGTCTTCAATCTTGTATCTTCATAGTCTTGGAGTCCGGCCGATGATGATAGTTCGGCTATCCGGGCACCCCCTAGTCCAGGACTCCCTCAATGACCTTCGTCCTACCGTCCTGCCGGTCTTGGTCTTGTTGCACTGATATGGAAACCTTTGCCTGATGCCTCGGTACTCTGCGCCTGTGCTTGCCCCCTTGGCACCAAAGGGCAAACGAGGACACTACACGTGCTGGGGCCCACTTGGCCTTGGTCGTCATGGCATGTGTCACGGGAACCTCGCGAGGTACCCCTTGCCTTGATCTCTCCTCCCCCTCACGAGCCTGCCTGGTGAGGCCGCTCCTAAGGAAGCCTTGTGTCGTCCGCCCCGCGAGGCTTGGCCCCTCGCGAGGGTCTTGAGCGCCGGCTGATGAAGATGGGCCGTACTGGGCCACTGGTGGAGCCACGCCATGGGCTGCAAGCTAGCAAGTCTGGGGACCCCCATTCCCATAACGCCGACAGTAGCCCCTGGGCCCAAGGCGCGCTCGGACATGGCTTAGCGGTGAAGCCAAAGGGCAAGTGCGGAGCGCCGCGGGCCCCCAAAGCTTGTGGCCTTGGTTGACGCGTGGCGACTGATTGGACGCGGGCGTCTCTGCTTCCCCACGCTGCCTCGGCAGCTGCCCGACTTGGCGAGTCCCTGCTACATGCAAAAAGGGTTATCATCACCTGCGATCATGGAGGCCGTCGGTTGGCCTCCCTTGGGCTATAAATGAGGAGGGGTGAGAGCCCTCATCGCCCATCTCTTCTTGATCCGCCCGGTTCTTCTCCCTGCTCCACCTCCGGTCTTGCTACCAATGGCGCCGATCCATCGATTCTCGACCGTAGAGAAGGGGAAGGCTACCCGGGGCGGACCCGATCTGCTTCACCGAAGAAAAGGCCGGTCCACCGCCGTGGCAAGGTCGCGAGGCTGGAGATTACGAGGCCTTGGTGCGAGTGGCCACCTCCTGGGTACCTGCTACCCCAGTATGCCCAAGCCAAGGGCTCCGGAGAAAGGAGCGACGGGCAGCGCCGCCCGAGCCGCAGCCACGATCGATGCGCCATGGCGGCGTGCGCTGTCACCCCTGGAGTCCACACCGCGGAATCCTCTCGCGAGCTCGTGCTGCAGGCGGCGATGCCTCCGAGCTCCTGGATCTGCTTCCCTTCATTCTTCTCCACCGAGATGCCACCGAGGGGGCCTCTCGAGCTTTGACTGCAGAACGCCGATTGTGGCGCCCTGGCGACCGGAGCTGAGGTTGAGGTCGTTGCCCCGAGCAAGATCTTCATGACCCAGGGCTGGGGCGAGGTCACCTGGGTCTGCCGAGCGGGGGGCGTCCTCGTGATCCATTTTGAATACGATGGGGCCTCCACGTTGTTCTTCAAGGTCTTCGACGCGGAAGGCCGCCGCCTGGAGTGCTATCCCGGAGGGGGCAGTCAAGATATCGATGCGGCAAGGGCTGGGCCCGCCGTCCACTCCTCTAGCGGCTCCTCCGGCAGCAGCGATAGCGATTCTCCCGAGCTCTTCGAGACTCCAGATATGAGCGACGACATCTATGTACCGCCGAGCTCCCACCGCACCCGGAGCAGGACGGCAGCATCGAGCCGTCGCTGCCGCTGATCTGGATGGGGTTGGCGTGAGTCCCTCATGGCCCTCTATTGATGATGGCATCGGCCAAGAAGGCACATGTAGTTAGGGCTCCTCAAAGTTCTCGTCCTTCATTCCCTGCGAGGAATCGAGAAATACCCTGTGGGGGCGTGTAAAGGGTCCGTGATGTCTTTTGTTGATATTATCCTTATTAAGAAATCATGCGAGTGCTTGTCCTGTCCCGGCTTGGTTCCCCCTTTCTAACCTCGCGACGACTCACTGCTCTACGCTGATAGGTCCCGGTCCCCAGGCAGGCTGCGGCCGTCGCTGGTATGCCAGGTCGCGATGTCGTGGTCAAGGCCAGGAGGTGAGCGGCCCGAGGTCCAGTAAGACCCCCTGAGGCGCGATGCTTAGGAGGTCCCCTTTAGTGAGCAAGCAGCCGTCGATAGGTGAGAAAGGAAGGCAACGTTGCCGCCATAGGGCCGCATCAAGTAAGAATTTCGCATTGTAATGATTAGTTGTTCCAAGTGCAAGACTTATCTCGGTAGTCTGGAGTCGCTCCCTTGCATTGCGCCGGACTTGAGTGCCAGCAGCCATGGCGCAGCTAGGTTAGGCCCGTGCGAGCCTCCCCTTCTTCCTTGCACTCTCCTTCGTGCTCTATGTCCTCAGGTCCCGGCCCTCGAGCGAGCTCAGCCGCCACTGGTATGCTAGGTCACGATGCCGTGGTCAAGGCCATGAGGTGAGGGCTAGAGAGCCAGTAAGAGCTCCTGAGTTGCGGTGCTCAGGAGACCCCCTTTTAACACGCAAGCAGATTGTACGGGAAGGAGAGGGGCCTCGTGGTGCCACCCTCTATAGACTTCATGAGGTTCCTGCAAATCTGCATGAGAAAGGCACGGATTGCCACTAGGATTGCCGGCCGGCCACTGGTTTCTCTGAGAGGAGGGTGAGGGCACTGAGGGCCTGGTGAGGTGACACACGCGGGGCGTGCCATGGGCCAGAGCTCGACCGCTTAGATTTGTCGACGTTGCAGGGACAGACTTGTGCGTGAACACCGTGCCAGCGTGAGCGGCTCACGTGGTAGATGGCAACTGAACAAGTGATAATCATAGGTAGATTAGGCATGAAAGGCAATCAGCTTAGGTAAATGCGGAATGGGTAGATGCCACTGGGTCAGACCTAGTGGCTTGGGGATGATGCAGCCTGAGGGGCGCCCCCAGCAAAGCAAGCCAAAGACATAAAAAAGAGACACATGCCGTAGGGACTGACCCACGCGGCCTGGGAGTAATGCAGCGCTGAGGGCGCTCCCAGCCGAAATGAACTTGGAAGATGTCACCTGGTTTCATTGTAGAGGCGGAGTTGGGGCAGCTGGTGATGCGCGGTGAAGGGGCCGACCCTCACGAGCCACCGGGACCCTGAACCTCAGGAGGCTCTGGGGGGCCGGGTGGTTCCTTGAGGACCGTCTCCATCTCTGCTAGGATCTCGTGGTGCCTGGCCTCCTGAGCCCCCAGGGTGCTCTGCAGGCAATGCTGGTAGGTGACAGCCGTGTTTGGCAGGCCGAAAGGCATGCGAACGTGTGCGGCGGACCCTCGTAGCGTCCCACGTGAAAAGACCAGAAGCGCTCCTGAGATGTGGCTCGGTTGAGTCCTGGGAAGTCGATGCAGATGCGCATCCCACCATCCTCGCCGGGATGGGGAGCTGCGCCAAGTGAGCGGCGGTCACCGCGCATGGCCCTTGCTTCCTGAAGCTCCTGAGTGGTCTTGGCAATGAACTTCTGAATGTTGGGCTTTTCACGCCCTGTGCCTTCATGAGGGAAACGTGCCGTGAAGCACGCCTCCAAGTGGTGCTCGAGCGCCTCCCTCGTGATGTCGGCGAGGTCTGAGGCCCTACGAAAGAGAGCCCCCGAGCTCTGCCCAAGGAGGGTGCCGGGCACGCCTTCCTATGCGATGGAAGGAGGCGCCCCAAGCACGGGCGCTGATCCTGACGCGGCTCCACCCGAGGCCCGGATCTCCTAAGGCCCTGCATGGAGCAGTTGCTTCTTCTTCTTGGGGATGGCCTCAGGAGGGTTCTCGCCCCTGTTGTCCGGGTCCTCGACTGCTGCGGCTTGGAAGGCACGCTCGAGGGAGCACACTGCATCTCTTTCTTCGCAGGAGACCGTGATGATCTCGCCGCTTCCTGGCATCTTGAGGACGTTGTAGCCGTGGTGGGTCACCGCCATGAACTTGGCCAGGGCTGGAAACCCGAGGATGGCATTGTATGGCAGGCGGATGTGGGCGACGTCAAAGTCGATGAGCTCGGTCCGGTAGTTGTCGCGCTGTCCGAAGGTGACAGGGAGGCGGACCTGCCCTATCGGGGTGGTGGTACCGTCAATAACTCCTGAGAAGGGCTTGGTAGGCTGGAGCTGATCATATGGCACTTGAAGGTTGTAGAACGTCTCAACGGACAGGACGCTAAGCCCTGCTCCACCGTCGATGAGGGTCTTGGTGACGTGCACATTACTGATGACTGGTGAGCAGAGCATCGGGAGAACGCCAGCAGTAGCCGCCGCACCTGAGCTGATCTGCCGAGCTGAAGGTGATGGAGCACTTGGACCACCTGAGTGGGCGTGTAGCCCCGAGCCTGGGGAGGGCTGCGTTCACCTCGCGAGCAAACTGCTTGAAGATGCCTGAGAGGCTGGGGCCTGAGCTCCGCCCAAGATGCAGGCGATAGCACGTGGCTCCTAGAAGCCCCCAGTCCCCTCGTCCCGATGGTGGTCGTCATTCCTTCTTGGTGGCGGCAGTAGCGGAGGAAGGCCTGCATTACCCTGGGGGCGGTCCTCGCGAGGCTGATCCCTCCAGGCGCCCTCACAAGGCTGATCCCTCCAGGCGCCCTCACGAGGCTGTTCCTGCCAGCGATCCTCATGAGGTCGGTCACACCACTCCTAGCGAGGGCCACGGTCGTCCCATCGTCCTCCGCCATGTCCTCCTCCTCGGCCGTAGCCCCGGTCGTTGCGCTCGGGGCATCGACTGAAGCGTCCCTCTCGAACGGCCCTCAGCTCCTGGCAATCGTTGGTGTTGTGGGTGTGGTAGGCGCAGAATGGTCGGTTGCCCTTGGACGACTCCGGCTGGTCCCTGCCATGCTTTGTCTCTGGTTCCGCAGTGAGCACGACGAGTGAGGGAGTCCCGGATTAGGGGGTGTCCGGATGACCGGACTATGACCTTTGGCCGGACTCCTGGACTATGAAGATTCAAGATTGAAGACTTCGTCCCGTGTCCGGATGGGACTTTCCTTGGCGTGGAAGGCAAGCTTGGCGATACGGATATGTATATCTCCTCCCATTGTAACCGACTCTGTGTAACCCTAGCCCTCTCCAGTGTCTATATAAACCGGAGGGTTTTAGTCCGTAGGACGAACAACAATCATACCATAGGCTAGCTTCTAGGGTTTAGCCTCTATGATCTCGTGGTAGATCTACTCTTGTACTACCCATATCATCAATATTAATCAAGCAGGAGTAGGGTTTTACCTCCATTGAGAGGGCTCGGACCTGGGTAAAAACATCGTGTCCCTTGTCTCCTGTTACCATCCACCTAGACGCACAGTTTGAGACCCCCTACCCGAGATCCGCTGGTTTTGACACCGACATTGGTGCTTTCATTGAGAGTTCCGCTATGCCGTCGCCATCAGGAAGGATGCCGCATCCCGTCTTTAAAGACGGCGCTGTTGCTAAAGGAGCTTTGGCTATCGGCCAAACTCTCCGGCTAGGCGGTTTTCTTATGACCACCTATTTGGCCGCCGCGCCGACGGTGACTTCTCGGGTCATCGAAAGCAATCTCCACGTCAACTCGGAACTCGTCGAGCAGTTAGATCCGATGGAGCTCTCTTCCTTAAACGAGCTCTTGGATGGCATCGCCGCCCTGGGAGTCGCTACAGACTATGATCAGATTGGGCTTAAACCCGATCCGAGAGAGATTGACTCTTCCCAGGTCACCCACCACGTCGCAGTGGTGGAGGAACAATGCGGAGAATCTTCACCCATCTTAAGGACCAGATATGTCCAGATTCCCGATCCCTCCAAGACGGATACCCGCAGAGGGGAGGACGTCACTCAAGCCCTGAACCTAAAGTCAGGCAGCAGGCTAGATCCGTTGGACAACATCCAAGAACCCAAGCTTCAAAGTTCGGAAACTCCTTGGCCCCTGAGTCTTAGATTGGGCGAGGTTCCGGATTTAACTCCACCCGCCCACCCAAATATAAGGGATATATCCCAAATTCGGCAAGAGCCCACAGAAATAGTACACCATTACTGGGCCAGATTCCTCCTGGCTATGAACAGGATAGAGGACTGCCGCGAGGAGGATGCAATTTCATTCTTCTGTAATAATTGCATGGACATCGGAATCCTCAATGCCATAAGTCGCCGTGAAATTACACGCTTCGCTGACTTGGCATCCATAGTACGAAAATACTGTGCGATGGAAAGCGTCTGGAAAACCGAAATAAAATTCTGGGACGATCCGTCCCTGAATACAACCCCAGTCTGAAATAAAAGGGCGCATTATCGCCAGGCACCTGGGCTAAACACCAAAAAGCAAAAACCCTCTATAGGGTATGGAACCGTACTGGAGGGATGGCTCAATGGACCCTGTAAAATTCATAGTACAGAGGGCGCCACACCAACTCATAGCCTTAGAGCATGTTGGATACTCCGGCAGGTGGCCAGAAGTGGCGAGGAGCTTACCAGAATCCACAGAGCACCAGCCCAGGAATACCAGTACGGTATCAACAGTCTTCGAGACTTTTGCATCAAACAATATGCGGAAACGAACACTCCGTAGCCTTACCGAAGTCTACCAGGTAGCAACAATAAACCCATGGAGTGACATGGCTATTACCTTTAATGCCAGTGATGAACCTAAATTCCGAACAACCCGAGCACCAGCCGCATTGGTCCTCAGTCCAATAGTGGACGACTTTCGACTTACCAAAGTACTCATGGACGGTGGCAGCGGATTAAACCTCATTTCTGAGGAAACCCTTAGAAAAATGGAAATAGACTGAAGCCGCATTGAGTGAAGCAACACAACCTTTAGAGGAATAATCCCCAGTCGGGAAGCATGCTGTACAGGAAAAATCACACTGGATGTGGTGTTCGGCACGCCGGATAATTACAGGTTCGAGGAGGTCACATTTCAAGTGGCCCCGTTCAGCAGTGGATACCATGCTCTGTTAGGGTGAGAGGCATTCACAATTTTTCAAGCTATACCCCATTACGGGTACATGAAGATCAAAATGCCCGGACCCAACGGAATCATCACTCTTGCTAGTGACTCGAACATAGCACTCAACGCCGAAAACAAGACAGCCGCACTGGCCCTTGAGGCACTATTCGAAGCCCTAGCGACCGAAGAACTCACTGCGCTGCGCTCCATGGTGAACAGGGACGACGTGATACTCGATAAAAGATCCAAGTCCACCTCCTTTAAACCGGCGGACGAAATAGTCAAATTCCAAGTCCATCCGACGGACCCTACAAAAATGGCCTCCATCGAGGCACAATTAAACCCTGATGTAGACGCCGCACTACGAGAATTCCTACGCGAAAATTGGGACATTTTTGCCTGGCACCCTTCAGACATGCCAGGAATCCCACGCAGGCTGGCCGAGCACAGCCTAAACATCCTAAAAGGATTTAAGCCTGTTAAGCAGGCTCTTCGGCGTTTCTCTGAACCTAAGAGACAAGCCATGGGAGAGGAGCTAGCCAAACTACTGGAGGCCGTATTCATCAGAGATATAAAACATCCGGACTGGCTAGCAAACCTGGTGATGGTACCAAAGAAGGACAAATCCTGGCGCCTGTGTGTCGATTTCAAGGACCTCAACAAGGCTTGCCCAAAGGATCCCTTCCCCCTCCCCCGCATCGATCAAATCATCGACGCTACCGCAAGACATGATTCGTTGTGTTTCCTCGACGCATACTCTGGCTACCATCAAATTAAGATGGCAGAACCAGACCAAGCCGCAACGGCATTCATCACCCCATACGGACCATTCTGCTTCTACACAATGCCCTTCGGGATCAAAAACGCCGACGCAACATATCAACGCATGATTCAGACATGTCTGGCAAACCAGATCGGCAAAACAGTTGAAGCATACATAGATGACGTGGTCGTCAAAACCAAGCATGTCGAAACTCTAGTAGACGGCCTGAGGCTCACATTCGATAACTCCGAACATATGACATCAAGCTTAACCCGGAAAAATGCGTTTTTGGCGTACCAGCCGAAAAGCTCTTGGGCTTCATTGTATCCGCTAGAGGAATTGAAGCTAACCCAGCCAAGATCCGAGGTCTGTCACAATTGGATATTCCAAAGGACCTCAAGCAAATACAAAAATTGACTGGATGTGTGGCGGCTCTAAGCCACTTCATCTCCCGCTTGGGAGAAAAGGCATTACCCCTTTATCGCCTCCTCCGGCGCACCGAAAACTTCGAGTGGACGGATGCCGCCACAGCCGGACTCGAAGAAATAAAAGCCATATTAGCAACAAACCCAGTCCTGGCCGCGCCTAACACCGGCGAACCAATGCTATTATATATTGCGGCAACTCATCAAGTTGTAAGCGCAGTGCTCGTCCTCGAACGAGAAACGGACAGACACAAATTCCCCCTTCAAAAACTAGTTTACTACGTGTCCACTGTCCTCACTCCATGCAAGTCACGGTACCCACATTATCAAAAGATAGCATACGCGGTGTTCATGGCATCCCGGAAGCTACAACACTACTTTCAAGAGTGTTCAATAACAGTAGCCTCCGAAGTACCTCTTAACGATATTATAAACAACCGCGACGCAACGGGCCAGATAGACAAATGGGCCATTGAGCTCCTCCCATTCGAAATAACCTATAAGCCATGGCGAGCTATCAAATCGCAAGTTTTGGCCGACTTTGTCGCTGAATGGACTGAAGCCGAACTCCCTAAAGAGTACGACACATATTCCAACTGGATCATGCACTTCGACGGCTCCAAAATGTTAGCGGGTCTGGCGGCTGATGTCGTTCTGACGTCCCCAATAGGAGATACAGTTCAATATGTACTCTAGATAATGTATACGGACTCTAATAGTGCAGCCGAATACGAGGCCCTTCTACATGGTCTCCGGTTGGTAGTCTCCATGGGAATCCAATGCCTAGAGGTGCGTGGGGATTTGAACCTCGCGATATCCCAAATAAATGGAGATTTCGACGCCAAGGATCAAAAAAGGGCAGCTTATCGCAACGCGGTCCTAAAAATGTCAGCTCGGTTTGAGGAGCTCGAATTTCACCATATAGCCCGGGAAAACAATCAGGTAGCAGACGTCTTGGCACGCATCGGCGCAAAGCGTGATGCAGTCCCCCCCAACATTTTCTTGGAGAGGCTATTCAAGTCATCCGTACAATGGGAAGGGGAATCTAGAAATAACAACCCGGACCCAGCCGCACCACCTGACACCGAACATTCTGACACAATGGGAGGCTCCGCCAACGAGGTAATATCCTCAGCCCACGTAATAATGGCAGTCATTGCCCCGTGGACAGAACCATTCTTAGCCTACTTAACTAGGCAGGAACTTCCCGAGGACCAAAACGAGGCACGCTGCATAGTGCGGCGATCTAAAGCCTATAAAGTCCATGAAGGAGAGCTTTATAAGAAAAGCACCACCGGAGTCCTTCAAAGGTGCATCTCCGAAGAGGAAGGGCAGAACCTTCTGGCTGAAATTCATGCCGGACTCGGCGGGCACCATGCCGCAGCCTGGGCCCTTGTAAGCAAGGCCTTCCGTACTGGATTTTATTGGCCGACGGCCTGGGCAGATGCTCAGGACTTAGTCCAACGATGCGTCGGTTACCAATTATTCGCTAACCAAAGCCATATGCCACCCACCGCCCTCCAAACTATACCCATCACCTGGCCCTTTGCGGTCTGGGGGCTTGACATGGTTGGACCCCTTAAAGGAGGAACCCACAAGCAAAAATACCTATTGGTCATGGTTGACAAATTCACCAAATGGATAGAGGCCAAGCCTGTTAAGACGGCCGAATCCGAACCGGTGATAGACTTCATATCAGGGGTCGTACACCGTTACGGCGTCCCCCACAGCATCATCATTGATAACGGCACGAACTTTACGGCCGGCGAGGTAAAACTCTGGTGCAAAAACATGGGCATCAAGCTCGACTACGCTTCAGTCTATCACCCACAAACTAACGGTCAAGTCGAGCGAGCAAATGGTCTAATCATGAGCGGCATCAAACCCAGACTAGTGCGGTCCCTCAAGGAATCTAACACGCACTGGGTAGAGGAGCTCGACTCCGTACTCTGGGGGCTGCGGACCACGCCGAATCGCTACCGGATTCACACCATTCTTTATGGTATACGGCGCAGAGGCAGTTCTGCCCTGCGGCATAATTCATGAGTCACCTCGTGTGCGCATGTACGAAGAAAGAGAAGCCGAACTCGATCGGCAGGACAATTTGGACGCCTTGGAGGAGGAGCGAGATGTGGCAAAAGCCCGTTCCGTATTCTATCAACAGCAAGCTCGAAGATATCAAAGCAGAGAAGTACGGGCCAAAACTTACAATGTTGGCGAACTAGTTCTACGCCTGCCGGACAAGAAAAATGACAAACTCAAGCCCAAATGGGAAGGTCCCTTCATAATCGACCAAGTCCTGACTGGCGGAGCGTACCGTCTGCGAAACGCATCGGATAACCGACTCGAGCCGAACCCATGGAACGCAGCCCGTCTACGAAGATTCTATGCCTAGCGCCGGACTCTGTGTTCGTCTCCTTCCTCTATCCATTTTTTACACATTAGCTGTCTTATATTTCTCTCCTTCTCCCTCCTTTTCTCTTACAGCCTTTTAAGGGCTCGTTTGCGCCTCATTCGCACCCAATCGATGCGCTATCCACGCTCATTATACCTGGGGGCTTCTTTAACAGAATCTTGTTTATATGGGCCTCATGCCCAACACATGTGTCACACTTCCGCATGTACCTTTTGTTCACCATTATATGCATCGATATGACTTAAGTTTTGGCCAAGCTGGGTTGCCTGGCTCCTGTGCTTACCCCTACGTTCCCGATTGTTCGGCTAGGCGATAAAGGGAGCACCTCTGTGATTGTTACTGCCGGGTCAGCCGAATGTGTACCTCAGACTGGGTGAAGCTGAAAGCTAGCGTTCTTAAGGGAATATTCGGTCGGTGAACTAAAAGATGATCTCTCACTCATTTATTTATCTGCCCCCTGATGCTTTTCTGCTTTTTTCGCAGTCCGGACATGCACTTTAGGGCATGCCTCCCAGGGAAAGGAACCCCTAACGGAACTATTCTCCCTGGAAGATCTTTCTTACTAACCATGTATTATAACATAACTAGTTGGGCACTTGTCTGATAAAGCACTAATGACCCCTATGCCTGGTCTCCACGCATGCCCCAGTTCTTACATAATCGAGAGGGTATTCGGACACACTCCAGACTATCAGGTCCCGAGGTTGAAGCGAAAAGGTCCGCCATGACAAATGATCGACAATCCAGCTAGAAGGCATTTTACATGTCATTTTAAATTACATAGTAAATTTAACCGGGTATATTCCTCTTCAATACCATCCAACAGGCTGTCTAGTTTATAGTCTTGTTGGGAATATTTGGCAGCCAACTCTACCTGGCCGTACACTAAACTGACAGGGATATCCTTCCCATTGGGCCCTACAGGTCCGATATCTTCCATAATCGGAAGCGCCGCTGCGCTCCCTTCAACTTCTCTGCAAGCTCTCCAGGGCCTTCAGGCATGGAGACGGACGGCCACAAGGCTTGGGTGACGCCTTGCATCACCTGCCGAACTCGTTCGTGCAGTTGTGAGAGCTCGGGAAGAAGGTCACCCGTAGAACCGGGCATTTCCTCTGCAGGTCGACCTGTCAGCATACCTACAGACATAACTTTGTCAATCGACTTCCTCGCCGAACTCTTCCTTTCGTAGTTCGTTCAAGCACTTACTAAAAATGCCACGTCGAAGCCACCGATTCTCCTTCACTGAGTCCGACAGCTGAGCACGAACATCCTTTAGTTCCTCGCCCAGCTGGGTGTTGGCATCTTGGAGCTTATTCTTCTCTTGCCTCACCCTCATAAGCACGCTCTCGCCGGCCTTTAACTGGCGCAAGAGTTGTTGCTTGTCCGGATCCACTCCGGCACCATCTGCAATGTTATTGTCAGCTTTGCAAGCACGCCACACTCTTCAACATACTTATCTTTCGAAGCATATACTACCAGAGGGGGTGTCCTTGGCCTCCCCTGGCGCAGCTAGTGCGGCCTCAAGTTGGGCCTTGCATTCTTCCAGCTCCTGGGACACTTGGGTATTCTTTTCTGTAAGATCCTGCATAACAAATGATCCTTAAAATCAGTTGTTCTAACCGTTTCAAGTCTCGGGGGCTACTGGCATATATAACCATCAAATTTTCTCACCCGTATGTCTTTTACATACTGCTCTTTGGCTCTGGCTAGACCATTTTGAGCGGCACGGAGGTACGCATCTCCTATATTAAAGGCATCCAATGCCTCTTGGGAGAAACAAGCGTCACGAAGAATTGTCCGACGACGCCTGTGGTTCATGGCACTCTCCACCTCGGAATTGGTGGCAGACAGCCCGCCCGCATCCTCTGTCGGAGGAGCGTCCGGTGTGCGCCTCATGTTCGCCTCCGCTTCCGGATCCGACCTTGGAGCCTGGCCGGTAGAGGCGCGATTGGCAACCTCTCCGGATATAGTCCAGCGAGCGCTCTTCTTCCTGGAAAAAGCATGAGCGTTAGTATGCCTTGAGGGAATACAACCTGGGAATAAAATGACATGCCATACCATTGCACAGGTGTCTCAATCCGGACCGCACTTCTTTTCAGCCTGCTAGGCCTTGATGCCCCTTGTTGGCTAGCCGCCGCGGGCTCGGCCCTCCGCCTCAAGGACTTCCCCTGCAAAAACACCATTGATTTACGGTGATCAAAAATAAGCATGGGTGGATCATCTTAAAGGTACTGGGACTTCGGTCTCGGTTACTTGTGAGGCTGGAAGTAGTCCAGGATAATCAGCCGTAATGGACACTAAGGTGTTGTCCTTGCTCAATTGATGAAACACCCCATCGATCAGCTCCACACATAAGTCTGGGTCATCTTGGGAGTCCGGGTCGAGGGACCGTTCCGGGTCCTCGGGTTGTGGAGGAGGGCTGTTTATCTCCTTTACAGTCTGGCCTAGCTCCTGCGTTGAAATTGCTAGACTAAATACTTAACTATGGGAATATGAAACGGATGGGCAAGTGAAAGTGTTCGCTTACCCAGCTTGTAGGACTGTACATAGAAAATTCGCCCCGTGGGTTGACGCGGAGGAATTCCTCCTCTTCTCCCTTGTACAAAGCGGATAAGATCTCTATTAGAGCGGCGGCCGTTTCCGGCCCCTTACGGCCGCACCGGGTGGCGTCGTCCTCCCCGTTGAAATCCCACATGGGGTGGCCTCTGTACTGAAGCGGCTGCACCCCCCGCATAATGCATGTGGCCATGACCTCAATCATGGTCAGTCCAGAATGGGCTAACAACCTTATCCGGTTCATCAGATAAGGGACGCCCTTGTCATTTTCCTTCCGAGGGCTCCATGGACACCAACTTAGGCGCTTCTTCAGAGGAGCATTATCGAACTCAGGGAGGCCGATCCGAACAGGGTCCGGCAGGGGGACGTCTTCTATATAAAACCATTCTGAAGACCAGTCTTCGGACACCTTCTTCGGGGTTCCGGATAGATATCCGATCCCGGCGATGCGCCATAGTTCGGCTCTGCCCACTTGATATATTGACCCCTCCTGAGAACGGGGCACGAGGCAGAACAGCTTCTTCCACAGCGTGAAATGGGCCTCGATGCCCAAAAACAGCTCGCAAAGGGCTACGAAGCCCGCAATATGCAATATGGAGGCAGGCGTAAGGTTGTGTAACTGGAGGCCATAGAACTCCAGGAGCCCCCGGAGGAACGGATGAATTGGAAATACGAGCCCTCTTATCAAATAAGGGACAAGGAATACCCGCTCTCCTTTGGAGGGATTGGGGACGCTCTCCGCTTGCTCTCCGCCATTATAGGTGGCAAGCCCGGCTCAAACTGGGACCATGTAAGCTGGGGGAGAAGCCCCTTGGCTTGGAGCGCCACTAGCTCGCTGTGCGGGACAGAACACCTCTCCCAATCTCCAGGCTGAGGGCTGGGGGCGAGAGGAGGAGCTGCGTCGACCGGCCATGATGGAATGGATCTCTGTCGAATGTGCTCCAATGAATGCTCCCAGAGGGAGGATGGTGTGATTCAGATCAAAATCCCCGTCTCTTTTATAGGCGGCCCATTTGCGTAGCTAGGGGGTAAATGAAAAAACACCCTGTCTTTTCACATTCTTTTGACACGTGGAAGATGGCCATTATTGGGCGCAGAAGCCAAGGAGCGCAACATTCACCAGAAGCCAGACACTATTCAACAGGTATATGGGATTTGGAGAAGAACCCGCCTTGCAATGTCGAAGACAAATCTGCGCGCTGGACTCATCGTCATTGAAGCCTGGTTCGGGGGCTACTGAGGGAGTCCCGGATTAGGGGGTGTCCGGATGACCGGACTATGACCTTTGGCCGGACTCCTGGACTATGAAGATACAAGATTGAAGACTTTGTCCCGTGTCGGATGGGACTTTCCTTTGCATGGAAGGCAAGTTTGGCGATACAGATATGTAGATCTCCTCCCATTGTAACCGACTCTGTGTAACCCTAGCCCTCTCCGGTGTCTATATAAACCGGAGGGTTTTAGTCCATAGGACGAACAACAATCATACCATAGGCTAGCTTCTAGGGTTTAGTCTCTCTGATCTCGTGGTAGATCTACTCTTGTACTGCCCATATCATCAATATTAATCAAGCAGGAGTAGGGTTTTACCTCCATCGAGAGGGCCCGAACCTGGGTAAAAACATCGTGTCCCTTGTCTCCTGTTACCATCCGCCTAGACGCACAGTTCGGGACCCCCTACCCGAGATCCGCTGGTTTTGACACCAACAGCGAGCCCCTTGCGCTTCACGTCCTTGGCCTTGGTCTTATTTTCTTCCGGGTCGGCAGCTGGGAGCTCGAGGAGGGAGAGGCGTCCCTCCTCAGCTCTTGCGCACTTGATCGCTAGGTTGAACAGCTCCACGGATGTGCACAAATCCTCATGGATGGCCAGCTCCTCCTTCATCTTGACATTACAGACGCCATCAGAGAACGCTGAGATGATGGCCTCGTCCGTCACCTTGGGGATCTTGAGGCGGACATTATTGAAGCGATGGATGTATTTCTGCAGGGTCTCCCCAGGCTATTGCCTGATGCGGCGCAGGTCACCCGTGGCCGGGGGGCGGTCGTGAGTGCCCTGGAAGTTGGCTATGAAGCGACTGCACATCTTGTCCCAGGAGGAGATCGACCCGGGAGGTAGGTTCAAGAGCCATGAGTGGGCCTCGTCCTTGAGTGCCATGGGAAACCAATCTGCCATCACTTTCTCGTCGCCTTGGGCCGCCTCGATGCTCAGCTCGTAGTGTTGGAAATATGCCCTAGAGGCAATAATAAAAGGATTATTATTATATTTCCTTGTTCATGATAATTGTCTTTTATTCATGCTATAATTGTATTATCCGGAAATCGTAATACACGTGTGAATACATAGACCACAATACGTCCCTAGTAAGCCTCTAGTTAACTAGCTCGTTGATCAATAGATAGTCATGGTTTCCTGACTATGGACATTTGGATGTCGTTGATAACGGGATCACATCATTAGGAGAATGATGTGATGGACAAGACCCAATCCTAAGCATAGCACAAGATCGTGTAGTTCGTTTTGCTAGAGCTTTTCCAATGTCAAGTATCTCTTCCCTGGACCATGAGATCGTGTAACTCCTGGATACCGTAGGAGTGCTTTGGGTGTACCAAACGTCACAACGTAACTGGGTGACTATAAAGGTGCACTACAGGTATCTTCGAAAGTGTCTGTTGAGTTGACACGGATCGAGACTGGGATTTGTCACTCCGGATAATGGAGAGGTATCACTGGGCCCACTCGGTAGTGCATCATCATAATGAGCTCAAAGTGACCAAGTGTCTGGTCACGAGATCATGCATTACGGTACGAGTAAAGTGACTTGCCGGTAACGAGATTGAACGAGGTATTGGGATACCAACGATCGAATCTCGGGCAAGTAACATACCGACTGACAAAGGGAATAGTATACGGGGTTGCCTGAATCCTCGACATCGTGGTTCATCCGATGACATCATCGAGGAGCATGTGGGAGCCAACATGGGTATCCAGATCCCGCTGTTGGTTATTGACCGGAGAGCCATCTCGGTCATGTCTGCGTGTCTCCCGAACCCGTAGGGTCTACAGACTTAAGGTTCGGTGACGCTAGGGTTATTAGGAAGACTTGTATGTGATTACCGAATGTTGTTCGGAGTCTCGGATGAGATCCCAGACGTCACGAGGAGTTCCGGAATGGTCCGGAGGTGAAGATTTATATATGGGAAGTTGTCATACGGACACCGGAAAGTTTCGGGGGCATATCGGTATTGTACCGGGGCCACCGGAGGGGTTCTGGGGGTCCACCGGGAGGGGCTACCCCTCTCGGAAGGCCACATGGGCCGCAAGGGGCAGGGAACCAGCCCCTGGAGGGCTGGGCGCCCCCCCCTTGGGCCCATGCGCCTAGGGTTGAGGGGGGAACCCTAGTGGGGGCGCCCCCGTTGCTTGGGGGGCAAGCCCCCCTCCCTGGCCGCCGCCCCCCCTCTAGATCTCATCTAGAGGGGGCCGGCCCCCTTCCCCCTTCCCCTATAAATAGAGGGGCGAGGGGAGGGCTGAACACCTGATCCAAGGCGCAGCCCCTCCCCTCCCTAACACCTCTCCTCCTCCGTTGAGTGCTTGGCGAAGCCCTATCGGAGTACTGCCTCTCCACCATCATCACGCCGTCGTGCTGCTGCTGGAGCCTTCTTCCTCAACCTCTCCTTCCCCCTTGCTGGATCAAGAAGGAGGAGACGTCATCCGCTCCGTACGTGTGTTGAACGCGGAGGTGCTGTCCGTTCAGCACTTGGTCATCGGTGATTTGAATCACGGCGAGTACGACTCCATCATCACCGTTCTCTTGAACGCTTCCGCACGCGATCTACAAGTGGTATGTAGATGCAATATCTCTGCCATGACTCGTTGCTTAGATGAACTCATAGATGGATCTTGGTGAAACCGTAGGAAAATTTTTAATTTTCTGCAACGTTCCCCAACAGTGGCATCATGAGCTAGGTCTATGCGTAGTTCTCTATTGCACGAGTAGAACACAATTTTGTTGTGGGCGTAGATCTTGTCAACTTGCTTGCCGCTACTAGTATTTTCTTGCTTTAGCGGTATTGTGGGATGAAGCGGCCCGGACCGACCTTACACGTACGCTTATGTGAGACAGGTTCCACCGACTGACATGCACTAGTTGCATAAGGTGGCTAGCGGGTGTCTGTCTCTCCTACTTTAGTTGGAGCGGATTAGATGAAAAGGGTCCTTATGATGGGTAAATAGAAGTTGAAAAAATCACGTTGTGGTTATTCGTAGGTAAGAAAACGTTCTTGCTAGAACCCAATTGCAGCCACGTAAAAGATGCAACAACAATTAGAGGACGTCTAACTTGTTTTTGCAGCAATTGTCATGTGATGTGATATGGCCAAAAGTTGTGATGAATGATGAATGATATATTGTGATGTATGAGATCATGTTCTTGTAATAGGAATCACGACTTGCATGTCGATGAGTATGACAACCGGTAGGAGCCATAGGAGTTGTCTTTATTTTTTGTATGACCTGCGTGTCATTGAAGAACGCCATGTAAATTACTTTACTTTATTGCTAAACGCGTTATCCATAGAAGTAGAAGTAATCGTTGCTGTGACAACTTCATGAAGACACAATGATGGAGATCATGATGATGGAGATCATGGTGTCATGCCGGTGACGAAGATGATCATGGAGCCCCGAAGATGGAGATCGAAGGAGCTATATGATATTGGCCATATCATGTCACTACTATATAATTGCATGTGATGTTTATTATGTTTTATGCATCTTGTTTACTTAGAACAGCAGTAGTAAATAAGATGATCCCTTATAATAATTTCAAGAAAGTGTTCCCCCTAACTGTGCACCGTTGCTAAAGTTCGTCATTTCGAAGCACCACGTGATGATCGGGTGTGATAGATCCTTACGTTCACATACAACGGGTGTAAGACAGATTTACACATGCAGAACACTTAGGGTTAACTTGACGAGCCTAGCATGTACAGACATGGCCTCGGAACACAAAGACCGAAAGGTCAAACATAAGTCGTATGGAAGATACGATCAACATGGAGATGTTCACCGATGATGACTAGTCCGTCTCACGTGATGATCGGACACGGCCTAGTCGACTCGGATCGTGTAACACTTAGATGACTAGAGGGATGTCTAATCTGAGTGGGAGTTCATTAAATAGTTTGATTAGATGAACTTAATTATCATGAACTTAGTCTAAAACTTTTGCAAAATATGTCTTGTAGATCAAATGGCCAACGCTCATGTCAACATGAACTTCAACGCGTTCCTAGAGAAAACCAAGCTGAAAGATGATGACAGCAACTATTCGGACTGGGTCCGGAACCTGAGGATCATCCTCATAGCAGCCAAGAAAGATTATGTCCTAGATGCACCGCTAGGTGAAGCACCCATCCTAGAGAACCAAGACATTATGAACACTTGGCAATCACGTGCTGATGATTACTCCCTCGTTCAGTGCGGCATGCTTTACAGCTTAGAACCGGGGCTCCAAAAGCGTTTTGAGAAGCATGGAGCATATGAGATCTTCGAGGAGCTGAAAATGGTTTTCCAAGCTCATGCCCGGGTCGAGAGATATGAAGTCTCTGACAAGTTCTATAGTTGTAAGATGGAGGAAAACAGTTCTGTCAGTGAGCACATACTCAAAATGTCTGGGTTGCACAACCGCCTATCCCAGTTGGAGATTAACCTCCCGAAAGAGGCGGTCATTGACAGAATCCTTCAGTCGCTCCCACCGAGCTACAAGAGCTTTGTGTTGAACTACAATATGCAGGGGATGGTGAAGACCATTCCTGAAGTATTCTCAATGCTGAAGTCAGCAGAGGTTGAAATCAAGAAAGAACATCAAGTGTTGATGGTCAATAAGACCACCAAGTTCAAGAAGGGCAAGGGTAAGAAGAACTTCAAGAAGGACAGCAAAGATGTTGCCGCGCCCGGTAAGCCAGTTGCCGGGAAGAAGTCAAAGAATGGACCCAAGCCTGAGACTGAGTGCTTTTATTGCAAAGGGAAGGGTCACTGGAAGCGGAACTGCCCCAAATACTTAGCGGACAAGAAGTCCGGCAACACTAAAGGTATATTTGATATACATGTAATTGATGTGTACCTTACCAGTACTCGTAGTAACTCCTGGGTATTTGATACCGGTGCCGTTGCTCATATTTGTAACTCACAGCAGGAGCTGCGAAATAAGCGGAGACTGGCGAAGGACGAGATGACGATGCGCGTTGGGAATGGTTCCAAGGTCGATGTGATCGCCGTCGGCACGCTACCTCTACATTTACCTACGGGATTAGTTTTAAACCTCAATAATTGTTATTTAGTGCAAAGTTTGAGCGTGAACATTGTATCTGGATCTCGTTTGATACGAGATGGCTACTCATTTAAATCTGAGAATAATGGTTGTTCTATTTATATGAGAGATATGTTTTATGGTCATGCCCCGATGGTCAATGGTTTATTCTTAATGAATCTCGAATGTAATGTTACATATATTTATAGCATGAATACCAAAAGTTGTAATGTTGATAACGATAGTACCACATACTTGTGGCACTGCCGCCTTGGTCACATTGGTGTCAAGCGCATGAAGAAGCTCCATGCTGATGGACTTTTAGAGTCTCTAGATTATGAATCATTTGACACATGCGAACCATGCCTCATGGGCAAAATGACCAAGACCCCGTTCTCTGGAACAATGGAGCGAGCAACCAACTTATTGGAAATCATACATACTGATGTGTGTGGTCCAATGAGCGTTGAGGCTCGCAGAGGATATCGTTATGTTCTCACTCTCACTGATGACTTGAGTAGATATGGGTATGTCTACTTGATGAAACACAAGTCTGAGACCTTTGAAAAGTTCAAGGAATTTCAGAATGAAGTAGAGAATCAACGTGACCGAAAGATAAAATTCTTACGATCGGATCGTGGAGGAGAATATTTAAGTCACGAATTTGGTACACACTTAAGAAAATGTGGAATCGTTTCACAACTCACGCCGCCTGGAACACCTCAGCGTAACGGTGTGTCTGAACATCGTAACAGTACTCTATTGGATATGGTGCGGTCTATGATGTCTCTTACCAATTTACCACTATCATTTTGGGGATACACTCTAGAGACAGCTACATTCACTTTAAATAGGGCACCGTCTAAATCCGTTGAGACGACACCGAATGAATTATGGTTTGGGAAGAAACCTAAGCTGTCGTTTCTAAAAGTTTGGGGATGCGATGCTTATGTCAAGAAACTTCAACCTGAAAAGCTCGAACCCAAGTCGGAAAAATGCGTCTTCATAGGATACCCTAAGGAAACCATTGGGTATACCTTCTACTTAAGATCCTAGGGCAAGATCTTCGTTGCCAAGAACGGATCCTTTCTGGAAAAAGAGTTTCTCTCGAAAGGAGTAAGTGGGAGGAAGGTAGAACTCGATGGAGTACCACCTCTTGAACCGGAAAGTGGTGCAGCTCAGGAAAACGTTCCTGTGGTGCCTACACCGACTGGAGAGGAAATTAATGATGATGATCAAGGTACTTCTGATCAAGTTGCTACTGAACTTCGTAGGTCCACAAGGACACGTTCCACACCAGAGTGGTATGGCAACCCTGTCCTGGAAATCATGTTGTTAGACAACGGTGAACCTTCGAACTATGAAGAAGCGATGGCGGGCCCAGATTCCAACAAATGGCTAGAAGCCATGCAATCCGAGATAGAATCCATGTATGAAAACAAAGTATGGACTTTGACTGACTTGCCCGATGATCGGCGAGCGATAGAAAACAAATGGATCTTTAAGAAGAAGACGGACGCGGATGGTAATGTCACCATCTATAAAGCTCGACTTGTCGCTAAGGGTTATCGGCAAGTTCAAGGGATTGACTACGATGAGACTTTCTCTCCCGTAGCGAAGCTTAAGTCCGTCTGAATCATGTTAGCAATTGCTGCATACTATGATTATGAGATATGGCAGATGGACGTCAAAACGGCATTCCTTAATTGTTATCTTAAGGAAGAGCTGTATATGATGCAGCCGGAGGGTTTTGTCGATCCTAAGAATGCTAACAAAGTATGCAAGCTCCAGCGATCCATTTATGGTCTGGTGCAAGCATCTCGGAGTTGGAACATTCGCTTTGATGAGATGATCAAAGCGTTTGGGTTTATGCAGACTTATGGAGAAGCCCGTGTTTACAAGAAAGTGAGTGGGAGCTCTGTTGCATTTCTCATATTATATGTAGATGGCATACTTTTGATGGGAAATGATATAGAATTCTTGGACATCATTAAGGCCTACTTGAATAAGTGTTTTTCAATGAAGGACCTTGGATAAGCTGCTTACATATTAGGCATCAAGATCTATAGGGATAGATCGAGACGCCTCATAGGTCTTTCACAAAGCACATACCTTGATAAGATTTTGAAGAAGTTCAAAATGGATCAGTCCAAGAAAGGGTTCTTGCCTGTACTGCAAGGTGTGAGATTGAGCTCGGCTCAATTGCCCGACCATGGCAAAAGATAAAGAAGAGATGAGCATCATCCCCTATGCCTCAGCCATAGGATCTATTATGTATGCCATGCTGTGTACCAGACCTGATGTAAACCTTGCCGTAAGTTTAGTAGGAAGGTACCAAAGTAATCCCGGCAAGGAACACTGGACAGCGGTCAAGAATATCCTGAAGTACCTGAAAAGGACAAAGGACATGTTTCTCGTTTATGGAGGTGACGAAGAGCTCGTCGTAAAGGGTTACATCAACACTAGATTCAACACAGATCTGGATGACTCTAAGTCACAAACCAGATACGTGCATATGTTGAATGGTGGAGCAGTAAGCTGGTGCAGCTACAAGCAGAGCGTCATGGCGGGATCTACATGTGAAGCGGAGTACATGGCGGCCTCGGAGGCAGCGCATGAAGCTATTTGGGTGAAGGAGTTCATCACCGACCTAGGAGTCATACCCAATGCGTGGGGGCCGATCAAACTCTTCTGTAACAACACTGGAGCTATTGACCTTGCCAAGGAGCCCAGGTTTCACAAGAAGACCAGGCACATCAAGCGTCGTTTCAACTCCATCCGTGAAAATGTTCAAGATGGAGACATAGATATTTGCAAAGTACATACGGATCTGAATGTCGCAGATCCGTTGACTAAACCTCTCTCGCGAGCAAAACATGATCAACACCAGAACTCTATGGGTGTTCAATTCATCACAATGTAACTAGATTATTGACTCTAGTGCAAGTGGGAGACTGTTGGAAATATGCCCTAGAGGCAATAATAAAAGGATTATTATTATATTTCCTTGTCCATGATAATTGTCTTTTATTCATGCTATAATTGTATTATCCGGAAATCGTAATACACGTGTGAATACATAGACCACAATACGTCCCTAGTAAGCCTCTAGTTGACTAGCTCGTTGATCAATAGATAGTCATGGTTTCCTGACTATGGACATTTGGATGTCGTTGATAATGGGATCACATCATTAGGAGAATGATGTGATGGACAAGACCCAGTCCTAAGCATAGCACAAGATCGTGTAGTTCGTTTTGCTAGAGCTTTTCCAATGTCAAGTATCTCTTCCCTGGACCATGAGATCGTGTAACTCCTGGATACCGTAGGAGTGCTTTGGGTGTACCAAACGTCACAACGTAACTGGGTGACTATAAAGGTGCACTACAGGTATCTCCGAAAGTGTCTGTTGAGTTGACACGGATCGAGACTGGGATTTGTCACTCCGGATAATGGAGAGGTATCACTGGGCCCACTCGGTAGTGCATCATCATAATGAGCTCAAAGTGACCAAGTGTCTGGTCACGAGATCATGCATTACGGTACGAGTAAAGTGACTTGCCGGTAACGAGATTGAACGAGGTATTGGGATACCAACGATCGAATCTCGGGCAAGTAACATACCGACTGACAAAGGGAATAGTATACGGGGTTGCCTGAATCCTCGACATCGTGGTTCATCCGATGACATCATCGAGGAGCATGTGGGAGCCAACATGGGTATCCAGATCCCGCTGTTGGTTATTGACCGGAGAGCCATCTCAGTCATGTCTGCGTGTCTCCCGAACCCGTAGGGTCTACAGACTTAAGGTTCGGTGACGCTAGGGTTATTAGGAAGACTTGTATGTGATTACCGAATGTTTTTCGGAGTCTCGGATGAGATCCCGGACGTCACGAGGAGTTCCGAAATGGTCCGGAGGTGAAGATTTATATATGGGAAGTTGTCATACGGACACCGGAAAGTTTCGGGGGCATATCGGTATTGTACCGGGGCCACCGGAGGGGTTCTGGGGGTCCACCGGGAGGGGCTACCCCTCTCGGAAGGCCACATGGGCCGCAAGGGGCAGGGAACCAGCCCCTGGAGGGCTGGGCGCGCCCCCCCTTGGGCCCATGCGCCTAGGGTTGAGGGGGGAACCCTAGTGGGGGCGCCCCCCTTGCTTGGGGGGCAAGCCCCCCTCCCTGGCCGCCGCCCCCCTCTAGATCTCATCTAGAGGGGGCCGGCCCCCTTCCCCCTTCCCCTATAAATAGAGGGGCGAGGGGAGGGCTGAACACCTGATCCAAGGCGCAGCCCCTACCCTCCCTAACACCTCTCCTCCTCCGTTGAGTGCTTGGCGAAGCCCTGTCGGAGTACTGCCTCTCCACCATCATCACGCCGTCGTGCTGCTGCTGGAGCCTTCTTCCTCAACCTCTCCTTCCCCCTTGCTGGATCAAGAAGGAGGAGACGTCATCCGCTCCGTACGTGTGTTGAACGCGGAGGTGCTGTCTGTTCAGCACTTGGTCATCGGTGATTTGAATCACGGCGAGTACGACTCCATCATCACCGTTCTCTTGAACGCTTCCGCACGCGATCTACAAGTGGTATGTAGATGCAATATCTCTGCCATGACTCGTTGCTTAGATGAACTCATAGATGGATCTTGGTGAAACCGTAGGAAAATTTTTAATTTTCTGCAACGTTCCCCAACAGTGGCATCATGAGCTAGGTCTATGCGTAGTTCTCTATTGCACGAGTAGAACACAATTTTGTTGTGGGCGTAGATCTTGTCAACTTGCTTGCCACTACTAGTATTTTCTTGCTTTAGCAGTATTGTGGGATGAAGCGGCCCGGACCGACCTTACACGTACGCTTATGTGAGACAGGTTCCACCGACTGACATGCACTAGTTGCATAAGGTGGCTAGCGGGTGTCTGTCTCTCCTACTTTAGTTGGAGCGGATTAGATGAAAAGGGTCCTTATGAAGGGTAAATAGAAGTTGAAAAAATCACGTTGTGGTTATTCGTAGGTAAGAAAACGTTCTTGCTAGAACCCAATTGCAGCCACGTAAAAGATGCAACAACAATTAGAGGACGTCTAACTTGTTTTTGCAGCAATTGTCATGTGATGTGATATGGCCAGAAGTTGTGATGAATGATGAATGATATATTGTGATGTATGAATGTTCTTGTAATAGGAATCACGACTTGCATGTCGATGAGTATGACAACCGGTAGGAGCCATAGGAGTTGTCTTTATTTTTTGTATGACCTGCGTGTCATTGAAGAACGCCATGTAAATTACTTTACTTTATTGCTAAACGCGTTAGCCATAGAAGTAGAAGTAATCGTTGCTGTGACAACTTCATGAAGACACAATGATGGAGATCATGATGATGGAGATCATGGTGTCATGCCGGTGACGAAGATGATCATGGAGCCCCGAAGATGGAGATCGAAGGAGCTATATGATATTGGCCATATCATGTCACTACTATATAATTGCATGTGATGTTTATTATGTTTTATGCATCTTGTTTACTTAGAACAGCAGTAGTAAATAAGATGATCCCTTATAATAATTTCAAGAAAGTGTTCCCCCTAACTGTGCACCGTTGCTAAAGTTCGTCATTTCGAAGCACCACGTGATGATCGGGTGTGATAGATCCTTACGTTCACATACAACGGGTGTAAGACAGATTTACACATGCAGAACACTTAGGGTTAACTTGACGAGCCTAGCATGTACAGACATGGCCTCGGAACACAAAGACCGAAAGGTCAAACATAAGTCGTATGGAAGATACGATCAACATGGAGATGTTCACCGATGATGACTAGTCCGTCTCACGTGATGATCGGACACGGCCTAGTCGACTCGGATCGTGTAACACTTAGATGACTAGAGGGATGTCTAATCTGAGTGGGAGTTCATTAAATAGTTTGATTAGATGAACTTAATTATCATGAACTTAGTCTAAAACTTTTGCAAAATATGTCTTGTAGATCAAATGGCCAACGCTCATGTCAACATGAACTTCAACGCGTTCCTAGAGAAAACCAAGCTGAAAGATGATGGCAGCAACTATTCGGACTGGGTCCGGAACCTGAGGATCATCCTCATAGCAGCCAAGAAAGATTATGTCCTAGATGCACCGCTAGGTGAAGCACCCATCCTAGAGAACCAAGACGTTATGAACACTTGGCAATCACGTGCTGATGATTACTCCCTCGTTCAGTGCGGCATGCTTTACAGCTTAGAACCGGGGCTCCAAAAGCGTTTTGAGAAGCATGGAGCATATGAGATCTTCGAGGAGCTGAAAATGGTTTTCCAAGCTCATGCCCGGGTCGAGAGATATGAAGTCTCCGACAAGTTATATAGTTGTAAGATGGAGGAAAACAGTTCTGTCAGTGAGCACATACTCAAAATGTCTGGGTTGCACAACCGCCTGTCCCAGTTGGAGATTAACCTCCCGAAAGAGGCGGTCATTGACAGAATCCTTCAGTCGCTCCCATGGAGCTACTAGAGCTTTGTGTTGAACTACAATATGCAGGGGATGGTGAAGACCATTCCTGAAGTATTCTCAATGCTGAAGTCAGCAGAGGTTGAAATCAAGAAAGAACATCAAGTGTTGATGGTCAATAAGACCACCAAGTTCAAGAAGGGCAAGGGTAAGAAGAACTTCAAGAAGGACGGCAAAGATGTTGCCGCGCCCGGTAAGCCAGTTGCTGGGAAGAAGTCAAAGAATGGACCCAAGCCTGAGACTGAGTGCTTTTATTGCAAAGGGAAGGGTCACTGGAAGCGGAACTGCCCCAAATACTTAGCGGACAAGAAGTCCGGCAACACTAAAGGTATATTTGATATACATGTAATTGATGTGTACCTTACCAGTACTCGTAGTAACTCCTGGGTATTTGATACCGGTGCCGTTGCTCATATTTGTAACTCACAGCAAGAGCTGCGAAATAAGCGGAGACTGGCGAAGGACGAGATGACGATGCGCGTTGGGAATGGTTCCAAGGTCGATGTGATCGCCGTCGGCACGCTACCTCTACATTTACCTACGGGATTAGTTTTAAACCTCAATAATTGTTATTTAGTGCAAAGTTTGAGCGTGAACATTGTATCTGGATCTCGTTTGATACGAGATGGCTACTCATTTAAATCTGAGAATAATGGTTGTTCTATTTATATGAGAGATATGTTTTATGGTCATGCCCCGATGGTCAATGGTTTATTCTTAATGAATCTCCAATGTAATGTTACATATATTTATAACATGAATACCAAAAGATGTAATGTTGATAACGATAGTACCACATACTTGTGGCACTGCCGCCTTGGTCACATTGGTGTCAAGCGCATGAAGAAGCTCCATGCTGATGGACTTTTAGAGTCTCTAGATTATGAATCATTTGACACATGCGAACCATGCCTCATGGGCAAAATGACCAAGACCCCGTTCTCTGGAACAATGGAGCGAGCAACCAACTTATTGGAAATCATACATACTGATGTGTGTGGTCCAATGAGCGTTGAGGCTCGCAGAGGATATCGTTATGTTCTCACTCTCACTGATGACTTGAGTAGATATGGGTATGTCTACTTGATGAAACACAAGTCTGAGACCTTTGAAAAGTTCAAGGAATTTCAGAATGAAGTAGAGAATCAACGTGCCCGAAAGATAAAATTCTTACGATCGGATCGTGGAGGAGAATATTTAAGTCACGAATTTGGTACACACTTAAGAAAATGTGGAATCGTTTCACAACTCACGCCGCCTGGAACACCTCAGTGTAACGGTGTGTCCGAACGTCGTAACAGCACTCTATTGGATATGGTGCGGTCTATGATGTCTCTTACCAATTTACCACTATCATTTTGGTGATACACTCTAGAGACAGCTACATTCACTTTAAATAGGGCACCGTCTAAATCCGTTGAGACGACACCGAATGAATTATGGTTTGGGAAGAAACCTAAGCTGTCGTTTCTAAAAGTTTGGGGATGCGATGCTTATGTCAAGAAACTTCAACCTGAAAAGCTCGAACCCAAGTCGGAAAAATGCGTCTTCATAGGATACCCTAAGGAAACCATTGGGTATACCTTCTACTTAAGATCCTAGGGCAAGATCTTCGTTGCCAAGAACGGATCCTTTCTGGAAAAAGAGTTTCTCTCGAAAGGAGTAAGTGGGAGGAAGGTAGAACTCGATGAAGTACCAACTCTTGAACCGGAAAGTGGTGCAGCTCAGGAAAACATTCCTGTGGTGCCTACACCGACTGGAGAGGAAATTAATGATGATGATCAAGGTACTTCTGATCAAGTTGCTACTGAACTTCGTAGGTCCACAAGGACACGTTCCACACCAGAGTGGTATGGCAACCCTGTCCTGGAAATCATGTTGTTAGACAACGGTGAACCTTCGAACTATGAAGAAGCGATGGCGGGCCCAGATTCCAACAAATGGCTAGAAGCCATGCAATCCGAGATAGAATCCATGTATGAAAACAAAGTATGGACTTTGACTGACTTGCCCGATGATCGGCGAGCGATAGAAAACAAATGGATCTTTAAGAAGAAGACGGACGCGGATGGTAATGTCACCATCTATAAAGCTCGACTTGTTGCTAAGGGTTATCGGCAAGTTCAAGGGATTGACTACGATGAGACTTTCTCTCCCGTAGCGAAGCTTAAGTCCGTCTGAATCATGTTAGCAATTGCCGCATACTATGATTATGAGATATGGCAGATGGACGTCAAAACGGCATTCCTTAATGGTTATCTTAAGGAAGAGCTGTATATGATGCAGCCGGAGGGTTTTGTCGATCCTAAGAATGCTAACAAAGTATGCAAGCTCCAGCGATCCATTTATGGTCTGGTGCAAGCATCTCGGAGTTGGAACATTCGCTTTGATGAGATGATCAAAGCGTTTGGGTTTATGCAGACTTATGGAGAAGCCTGTGTTTACAAGAAAGTGAGTGGGAGCTCTGTTGCATTTCTCATATTATATGTAGATGGCATACTTTTGATGGGAAATGATATAGAATTCTTGGACATCATTAAGGCCTACTTGAATAAGTGTTTTTCAATGAAGGACCTTGGATAAGCTGCTTACATATTAGGCATCAAGATCTATAGGGATAGATCGAGACGCCTCATAGGTCTTTCACAAAGCACATACCTTGATAAGATTTTGAAGAAGTTCAAAATGGATCAGTCCAAGAAAGGGTTCTTGCCTGTACTGCAAGGTGTGAGATTGAGCTCGGCTCAATTGCCCGACCATGGCAAAAGATAAAGAAGAGATGAGCATCATCCCCTATGCCTCAGCCATAGGATCTATTATGTATGCCATGCTGTGTACCAGACCTGATGTAAACCTTGCCGTAAGTTTAGTAAGAAGGTACCAAAGTAATCCCGGCAAGGAACACTGGACAGCGGTCAAGAATATCCTGAAGTACCTGAAAAGGACAAAGGACATGTTTCTCGTTTATGGAGGTGACGAAGAGCTCGTCGTAAAGGGTTACATCAACACTAGATTCAACACAGATCTGGATGACTCTAAGTCACAAACCAGATACGTGCATATGTTGAATGGTGGAGCAGTAAGCTGGTGCAGCTACAAGCAGAGCGTCATGGCGGGATCTACATGTGAAGCGGAGTACATGGCGGCCTCGGAGGCAGCGCATGAAGCTATTTGGGTGAAGGAGTTCATCACTGACCTAGGAGTCATACCCAATGCGTGGGGGCCGATCAAACTCTTCTGTAACAACACTGGAGCTATTGACCTTGCCAAGGAGCCCAGGTTTCACAAGAAGACCAGGCACATCAAGCGTCGTTTCAACTCCATCCGTGAAAATGTTCAAGATGGAGACATAGATATTTGCAAAGTACATACGGATCTGAATGTCGCAGATCCGTTGACTAAACCTCTCTCGCGAGCAAAACATGATCAACACCAGAACTCTATGGGTGTTTGATTCATCACAATGTAACTAGATTATTGACTCTAGTGCAAGTGGGAGACTGTTGGAAATATGCCCTAGAGGCAATAATAAAAGGATTATTATTATATTTCCTTGTCCATGATAATTGTCTTTTATTCATGCTATAATTGTATTATCCGGAAATCGTAATACACGTGTGAATACATAGACCACAATACGTCCCTAGTAAGCCTCTAGTTGACTAGCTCGTTGATCAACAGATAGTCATGGTTTCCTGACTATGGACATTTGGATGTCGTTGATAACGGGATCACATCATTAGGAGAATGATGTGATGGACACGACCCAATCCTAAGCATAGCAGAAGATCGTGTAGTTCGTTTTGCTAGAGCTTTTCCAATGTTAAGTATCTCTTCCTTAGACCATGAGATCGTGTAACTCCCGGATACTGTAGGAGTGCTTTGGGTGTACCAAACGTCACAACGTAACTGGGTGACTATAAAGGTGCACTACAGGTATCTCCGAAAGTGTCTGTTGAGTTGACACGGATCGAGACTGGGATTTGTCACTCCGGATAACGGAGAGGTATCGCTGGGCCCACTCGGTAGTGCATCATCATAATGAGCTCAAAGTGACCAAGTGTCTGGTCACGAGATCATGCATTACGGTACGAGTAAAGTGACTTGCCGGTAACGATATTGAACGAGGTATTGGGATACCAACGATCGAATCTCGGGCAAGTAACATACCGATTGAGAAAGGGAATAGTATATGGGGTTTCCTGAATCCTTGACATCGTGGTTCATCCGATGACATCATCGAGGAGCATGTGGGAGCCAACATGGGTATCCAGATCCCGCTGTTGGTTATTGTCCGGAGAGCCATCTCGGTCATGTATGCGTGTTTCCCAAACCCGTAGGGTCTACAGACTTAAGGTTCGGTGACGCTAGGGTTATTAGGAAGACTTGTATGTGATTACCGAATGTTGTTCGGAGTCTCGGATGAGATCCCGGACGTCACGAGGAGTTCCGGAATGGTCCGGAGGTGAAGATTTATATATGGGAAGTTGTCATACGGACACCGGAAAGTTTCGGGGGCATATCGGTATTGTACTAGGGCCACCGGGAGGGGCCACCCCTCTCGGAGGGCCACATGGGCCGCAAGGGGCAGGGAACCAGCCCCTGGAGGGCTGGGCGCGCCCCCCCTTGGGCCCATGCGCCTAGGGTTGGGGGGGAACCCTAGTGGGGGCGCCCCCCTTGCTTGGGGGCAAGCCCCCCTCCCTGGCCGCCGCCCCCCTCTAGATCTCATCTAGAGGGGGCCAGCCCCCTTCCCCGTTCCCCTATAAATAGAGGGGCGAGGGGAGGGCTGAACACCTGATCCAAGGCGCAGCCCCTCCCCTCCCCAACACCTCTCCTCCTCCGTTGAGTGCTTGGCGAAGCCCTGTCGGAGTACTGCCTCTCCACCATCATCACGCTGTCGTGCTGCTGCTGGAGCCTTCTTCCTCAACCTCTCCTTCCCCCTTGTTGGATCAAGAAGGAGGAGACATCATCCGCTCCGTACGTGTGTTGAACGCGGAGGTGCTGTCCGTTCAGCACTTGGTCATCGGTGATTTGAATCACGGCGAGTACGACTCCATCATCACCGTTCTCTTGAACGCTTCCGCACGCGATCTACAAGTGGTATGTAGATGCAATCTCTCTCCCATGACTCGTTGCTTAGATGAACCCATAGATGGATCTTGGTGAAACCGTAGGAAAAATTTTAATTTTCTGCAACGTACCCCAACACGTAGAGCTGCAAGAACTCCGCGGGGTTGGGGATGCCGTCATAGCGAGGAGGCAGGTTCGACTTGAAATTGCCGCCAGGCAACGCTGCGCAGCTCGAGGGTGAAGGCGTGGCAACCTTCCGTGGTCACCGGGGCCCCTTGCTGCTGCGGAGCTTGCTCTTGATGGTACCCTGATGTCTACTACACAACCTTCTTCTTGTAGACGTTGTTGGGCCGCCAAGTGCAGAGGTTTGTAGGACAATAGCATATTTCCCTCAAGTGGATGACCTAAGGTTTATCAATCCGTGGGAGGCGTAGGATGAAGATGGTCTCTCTCAAACAACCCTGCAACCAAATTACAAAGAGTCTTTTGTGTCCCCAACACACCCAATAGAATGGTAAATTGTATAGGTGCACTAGTTCGACGAAGAGATGGTGATACAAGTGCAATATGGATGATAGATATAGGTTTTTGTAATATGAAAATATAAAAAAAGCAAGGTAGCAAGGATAAAAGTGAGCGTAAACGGTATTGCAATGCTAGGAAACAAGGCCTAAGGTTCATACTTTCCCTAGTGCAAGTTCTCTCAACAATAATAACATAACTGGATCATATAACTATCCCTCAACATGCAACAAAGAGTCACTCCAAAGTCACTAATAGCGGAGAACAAACGAACAGATTATTGTAGGGTACGAAACCACCTCAAAGTTATCATTTCTGATCGATCTATTCAAGAGTCCATAGTAAAATAACACGAAGCTATTCTTTTTGTTCGATTTATCATAGAGTTCGTACTAGAATAACACCTTAAGACACAAATCAACCAAAACCCTAATGTCACGTAGATACTCCATTGTCACCTCAAGTATCCGTGGGCATGATTATACCATATGCATCACACAATCTCAGATTCATCTATTCAACCAACACAAAGTACTTCAAAGAGTGCCCCAAAGTTTCTACCGAAGAGTCAAGACAAAAATGTGTGCCAACCCCTATGCATAGATTCCCAAGGTCACGGAAGCCGCAAGTTGATCACCAAAACGTACATCAAGTAGATCACGCGAATATCCCATTTGTCACCACAGATAAGCACATGCAAGACATACATCAAGTGTTCTCAAATCCTTAAAGACTCAATTCGATAAAATTACTTCAAAGGGAAAACTCAATCCATTACAAGAGAGTAGAGGGGGAGAAACATCATAATATCCAACTATAATAGCAAAGCTCGCGATACATCAAGATCGTGCCAAATCAAAAACATGAGAGAGAGAGAGAGATCAAACACATAGCTATTGGTACATACCCTCAGCCCCGAGGGTGAACTACTCCTCCTCGTCATGGAGAGCGCCAGGATGATGAAGATGGCCACCGGTGAGGGATCCCCCCTCCGGCTGGGTGCCGGAACAGGTTCCCGATTGGTTTTTGGTGGCTACAGAGGATTGCGGCGGCGGAACTCCCGATCTATTGTGCTCCAGGATGTTTTTGGGGTATATGGACATATATAGGTGAAATAAGTCGGTTAAGGGAGCCACGAGGGGCCCACGAGGGGGGGGGGCGCCCAGGGGGCTAGGGCTCACCTCCCTGCCTCGTTGCTTCCTCGAAGCTTCCCTGACGTCTACTCCAAGTCTCCTGGATTGCTTCCATTCCAAAAATAACTCTCCCGAAGATTTCATTCCGTTTGGACTCAGTTTGATATTCCTTTTCTGCAAAACACTGAAATAGGCAAAAAAACAACAATATGGGCTGGGCCTCCGGTTAATAGGTTAGTCCCAAAAATAATACAAAAGTGTATAATAAAGCCCATTAAACATCCAAAACAAATAGTATAATAGCTTGAATACTTTGTAAATTATAGATACGTTGGAGACATATCAGCATCCCCAAGCTTAATTCCTACTCGTCCTCGAGGAGGTAAATGATAAAAGAAAGAATTTATGAAGTGTGAATGCTAGCAGGTGCATAAGTTTGATCAATGATAATTTCAGTCACCTTTTCTAGCATCATTATATTTCATAACAGTAGCTCATGTCATAAAACTTTTCATAATCAAGTAACAAGCTATTCACATGTTAAAGCATAGACCATAAACTTTCTTGAAAACTAGCAAACTTCATTCTTAGTCATCAAACAATTGCAATTCATCTTATTTTCAGGAAAGGTCTATGTCAGAGCTTTGATTTAGCAAACTCCGCATACTCAACTATCATTTAATCTTTCACAATTGCTAACACTCACGTGATATTTATGGGTTCAAAGTTTTAATCGAACACAGGAAAGATAGGGGCTTATAGTTTCCCCTCCCAACCTTTTACCTCAAGGGTAATGTCAACAATAATAATTTATGAACGCCTACATCCAAGTGGATATATATATATCTGGATCACCCCAACACAAGGCGCTTGCCAAAGGAAAAAGTGTAAAAAGGAAAGGTGATGATCACCATGACTCTTGTACAAGGGTAGAAGATAATAGTAAAAGATAGGCCCTTCAGAGAGGGAAGCAGAGGTTGTCATGCGCTTTTATGGTTGGATGCATAAAATCTTAATGCAAAAGAACGTCACTTTATATTGATGCATGTGATAAAGACCTTTATTATGCAGTCCATCGCTTTTATTTCTTCCCTATCACAAGTTCGTATAAAGCTTATTTTCTTCGTACTAATAGATCATATATATTTAGAGAGAAATTTTTATTGCATGCACCAATGACAACTTACTTGAAGGATCTTATTCAATCCTTAGGTAGGTATGGTGGACTCTCATGGCAAAACTGGTTTAAAGGATGTTTGGAAGCACAAGTAGTATCTCTACTTAGTGCAAATAATTTAGCTAGCATGAGAGGGAAATGCAAGCTCAACATGTTTGACGATCCAAGACAATATAACTTTTCAGATATTGGAAAACATAACCCATTACGTTGTCTTCCTTGTCCAACATTAACCTTTTAGCATGTCATATTTTAATGAGTGCTCACAATTACAAAATATGTCTAAGATAGTATATCTATATGTGAAATCTCTCTTCCTTCAATATTCTTTCGTGAATTGTTCAAGTGACTAATACAATGTTTGCTAACATTCAATAAATTACCACCTCTACTTCTTATATGTGAAGTCATTACTCTCCATGGGTAAGCATATGAAACATATATAATTTCCGATTTATGATATTCAACTCATTCAACCATTTACTCAGAGGATATAAGTGAAGTACACGGGTAAATGACAAACTACTCCAAAAAGATATAAGTGAAGATCAATGAGTAGTCAAATAATTATTTAGCTATGTGAGGACTCTCTCTCATTTAAGTATATCAGATCTTGGTATTTTATTCAAACAACAAGCAAAACAAAATAAAATGGCATTGCAAGGATAGCACGTCTCATGTTGTCGGTGTACTAGAGTAGGGGTACCCTAGTATCCCGAACTTGTGCACGGGCAGTTGCAGCCACCCGCGGCAAGGCTTGCCGGGTGACCGCCAAGGTCCTCCGCGGTTCCTGTGGAGCCAGTCAAGAACAAAGTATCTAGGCCAAGGAGACAAGGCCCCGGCAAGAGGAGCTTGCCGGGAAGGCCAACCAAGGCATAAGAGCAAAGTATCCAAGCCAAGGAGACAAGGCCCCGACAAGAGGAGCTTGCCGGGAAGGCCCACCAAGGCATCTCAAAGAGTTTGCCGTGACGCGCCACGCGTCCCGGCAAGGCTCGGGGAGCGACAAGCCTCCGGACGCAACAAGACAACGACCGCGGCAAGGCACTTGCCGCGGCACGCTACCACCCTGTACCTACGCTCCAGCGCATCCACCAACGTGTCGCCCTGGGGCCTTCCCAGGCGCGCGTGGCGAGAGGCTGTGCAGCCAGCGGTATGCGGTGGCAAGTGGCGCTGACAAGATTGCCATCGTGGCGAGCGGTGGCGCCCCTGACGGTCCCTTTCTGCACTGTTTTGGGCGACATAGACGGGCATTTAATGCCTTTGTCCCCTGCCGTCAGGGTTAGGTAGGAAACACTGTACAGGTAGTTGTACCAACCGCAAGTCATTTACCATTTTTACCCTTGTCTACGTTGCCACCTGTCGGTGACCCCTAGAGCATATAAAAGGAGGCCCATGCGCAACGTAGAGGGGGGTTCGGAAGGTTCGAAGCCAGAAAACACTCATGCTCGGTCTTGTTAGCAGCTAGAGTGTGCTGTAGCACTCAGCGCTCCCGAGCAAGAACTCAATACAATCAGACAAGCAGCAGTAGGAGTATTATCTCTCCGGAGAGCTCCGAAGCTGGGTAAACTACTCGTGTGCCTCGCCTCGATCTGCTCTTCGTGCGATCTCCGCCCCCCGCCGAACCGAAAGGGGCTCGGTCCGCCGGTCCCATAGGTGTTCATGGATCAGCTTCCCCGACATCTTTGGCGCGCCAGGTAGGGGTCGTCGAGATTGTGTGAACCCGATCCGGCGTTCACACGAGCTAGATTTTCATCTTCTTCATCGACATGCCACCGAAGAAGAAGACTTCGGCGGCAACTGTTCCGTCCTCGTCGATCCCACCACCACCGGAGCAAACGGGTGGTGGGGTAGACGCTGGCGGAAGAACGGACATCGACGAGGGAGCTCACAGTGATACCAGGTCCAAGGACAAGGCTGCACAGACCTCGGCGTCCGTACAAGCACCGCGCCCATCTCAGGAGGCGCAGGACCGACAGCGTCATGGTATTCGCAGTACCATACATTTGTTGGACCAAGATCAAGCTGGAGGATCTCGGGGTGCTCAAGACCAGCATGCACGCCAACGTGCTGGCACGAGCGAGGCACGGTCGCCTGGATGGGATACTGCTCCTTCTAACATAGTTAGAAGTCCGAGCATGTCCCGCTCCTCGCACCGTTCGCCACTGCCGCCCACCACTCCAGCAGAAGCTTTGGCGCGAGCTCAACTGCTCCTGGATTACCCTCCAACAGCAGACAAGATCGATGAATGGAGGGCCACCATTCAGAGTCTCATCGGCTTTGCCAACGGCGACACTCCACAGCAGCCGGTTACATCGCTGCCAAGGCAGGACTGCCGGGCGCGAACCGATGGCGATGAAACCAGTGGGGGTGCAACCACCGTGCACTCTCCACCCAGAAGGCCAAGATCGCCGACTCGCCGGATCCACCTCGACAGCGACTCCACCGCATCATCAGATCCACGAGCTCGTCGCGATCAACGCCAAGTTCTTCACGAACGACAGCAAGAGGACGCTCGAACTCGCATCGAGCGCCGAAGAGAAGCGCGGCGTCAATCAGACCAGCGCGCTGGGCCCTCTGTCGACATGCATGCGCCAGGGGAACCAGGCAACTTGCCGTACGCGGTAGGTTGCCCTACGTTCACTCGTGAGCTGCGGCAAGCCCAGTGGCCTAGCACGAAGAATTTCAAGCCAGATGTGCCAGAGAACTACGACGACAAGTCGCATCCGTCGGAGTTCCTCAGCATCTACACCATCGCGGTGCAAGCTGCTGGGGGGCGGGACGACAAGATCCTTGCCAACTACTTCCCGCTGGTACTCAAGCCCAATGTCAGGTCCTGGCTCATGCACTTGCCAAACAGCTCCATATCCTCCTGGGCAGACCTATGCCATCAGTTTGTCGGCGCTTTTACAGGCAGCCACAAGCCTCCTGGCCAAGAAAGCGACCTTCATCTGCTCGCCCAGAAGGATGGAGAGCCCTTGTGCAAGTACATTCAGAGATTCAGCCGCGTACAGCACAACATCCCAGATGTCCACCCTGCCGTGGTAATCAGCGCGTTCCATCAGAATGTGCGAAACCGCAGGATGCGGGAGGAGATGGCGATGTGCAAGATCAAAGACGTCAGTGAGCTATATGCCCTGGCCGACAAGTGTGCACGTGCTGAGGAGGGGAGGAGACTCCCCGGAGAGAATACAGAAGCAGCAGGATCAGATAGTGAGGGGACCGCCACAGCAAAGAAAAACCGGAGGCGGAACAACAGGAAGAAGAAAGGCAAAGATGTGCTAGTCATTGAGCAGTCCGGCAACGGAAGTGGCACCAAGAAAGCCAAAGCTGGTAGCTCCGACGGCACCAACTACCAGGCTGTGGCGGTCGCCGACAAGCAGGACGGCACAAACAAGCAGTACTGCAAGATCCACCGCACCAAGGGCCATGACCTCCAGAGCTGCAAGAAAGTCAAGCAGCTTGTCGAACAACAAAAGGCTGAATACGAGCGGCGCGACAAGGAGAAAGCCCAGGAAGGTTCTGGGGGAGCCAGCAAGAAGCGTCTCGGCCGAGGGGGACGCCACGGCAAGGCCAAGCAGCGGCAAGGAGACAGACGTCCCCGCGGACGCGACAAGGATGAAGATGACGACGAGAATGAAGATATGGATGATGACGAGACCGATGAGCAGGAGTTCCAGAAAGCCACAGAGGTCCTGTGCGTTGACGGCGGTGCTTCTCTGCATACTTCACACAGCCAGCTCAAGCAGTGGGTGCGGGAAGTCAATGCAGCGGAACCACCCGTCGAGTCACGCAAACCTCTGAAATGGTCCAGCACGCCTATCATCTTTGATATTGAGGACCACCCTGATCGCATAACTGCGGTCGGGTGCTTGCCGATGTTGGTTTCGCCAACTATCCGCAACCTCAAGGTCACTAAGATGCTAGTTGACGGCGGGGCCGGCTTGAACCTGATCTCCTCCGCGGTACTCCAGAAACTCCAGATCCCTGATAGTGAGCTCGAAGAGACCGGCACGTTCCAAGGAATCAATCCGGGAAGGAGCAAGCCGAAGGGAAAGATCATGTTGCCGGTGACATTTGGCAGCGAGTTGAACTTCAGAACTGAGAGGGTCACTTTTGACGTCGCTGACTTTCCATTGCCTTACAATGGGATACTCGGCCGTCCAGCACTCGCCAAATTTATGGCAGCCTCTCACTATGCATACAACGTGCTGAAGATGCCAGGCCCGATAAGTGTCATCTCTATTCCTGGCGACAAGAAGGATGCCCTTATCTGCGCCGACAAGATCTACCGGGAAGCAGCAGCCGCAACAGATCGCAAACCACTTGCCGCTGAAGCTCCCAGGGCAAAGAAGACCAAGTCCGGCAAGAGTTCTGATGCCCACTCCGGCAAGCGCACCTCTTCGGAGTGCTGCGCTACCGTCGAGGACGCACCATCGAGCTCCTCCGGCAAGTGTAAGAAGGCAATGGCAGCTCCACCAGAGACCAAGAAGGTGTCCGCCAAGGAGGACGGCACTGGTGGTACTTTCACCATCAGTGCCACTCTCGACCCTAAATAGGAAAGCGCGCTTGTTGCTTTCCTGCGGGCGAACATCGACGTGTTTGCGTGGCAACCGTCTGACATCCCCGGTGTTCCCAGGAAAGTAATTGAGCACCACCTGGCCGTCTGTCCTCATGCGCAGCCCGTCAAGCAGAAAGTCAGGAAACAGGCAGTGGAGCGCCAAGAATTCATCGCAGAAGAAATCAAGAAATTGGAAGCAGCAGGCCTTGTCAGAGGAGTGCTCCATCCTACGTGGTTGGCCAATCCTGTTGTCGTGTGCAAGGCGAACGGGAAATGGAGGCTTTGTATCGACTTTACTGATGTTAATAAAGCTTGTCCCAAAGACCCATTTGCCTTACCGCGCATCGACCAGATTGTTGACTCCACGACCGGATGTGATTTGCTTTCATTTCTTGATGCATACTCAGGATACCATCAGATCTTCATGGCAGAAGAGGATGAAGAGAAGACCGCATTCATCACTCCGTGTGGCACGTACTGTTTCGTACGGATGCCTTTCGGTTTAAAGAATGCCGGTTCAACATTTGCATGGGTAGTCCACCACGCTTTTGAGCCGCAAATGCACAAAAATGTGGAAGCCTACATGGATGACATAGTGGTCAAGAGCAAGGACAAGGCGACTCTGATTCAAGATTTAGATGAAACCTTTGCAAATCTGCGCAAGATCAACCTCAAGCTTAACCCCGAGAAATGTGTGTTTGGAGTCCCCTCCGGCGAGCTTCTCGGGTTCTTCGTGTCTCAGCGGGGAATTGAAGCCAATCCCGACAAGATCAAGGCCATCGAGCAGATTGAAGCACCAAAGCGCGTCAAGGATGTACGAAGACTTGCCGGTTGCATAGCTGCTCTCAGCAGGTTTATCTCTAGGTCTGCTGAGCGCGCCCTTCCATTTTTCAAAATATTGAAAAAGGCAGGCCCAATAAAATGGACTCCGGAAGCGGAGGCTGCGCTGCAGGACTTGAAGAGATACCTGTCCTCCACTCCAACACTTGTCGCACCTAGACCACAAGAGAAGTTGCTGCTATATATAGCGGCAACCAATCAAGTGGTTAGTGCTGCGTTAGTAGCAGAGAGGGAGGCGGATGATGAGCCTGCAACCACGGCAGATGCATCCAGCGACAAGCAGGGGGCTTCACCGGCAAGCTCTGGTCCCGACAAAGATGGATCTACGCAGGCGCACGGGAAGATGCACAAAAGGATGGTGCAGCGCCCAGTTTACTTTGTCCGTTCCCTTCTGCAGGGGGCTAGGTCAAGGTACTCTGGTGTGCAGAAATTGCTTTTCGGCCTTCTCATGGCCTCGAGAAAGCTGCGCCATTACTTTCAAGCACATGAGATCACAATCATCACTCGTTTTCCGCTGAAGAGGATACTGCAAACTCCAGAAGCAACAGGCAGAATTGTCGAGTGGGCACTGGAACTATCAAGCTTTGGCCTCAAGTTTGAGAGCACCTCAACTATCCAAAGCAGAGCGTTGGCAGAGTTCATAGCAGAATGGACGCCAACACAAGATGAAGAAATTCCAGAGACAAGCATCCCCGTCAAGGAAGCGAGCGAAGAGTGGCAGATGTACTTTGATGGTGCTTTCTGGCTGCAAGGCGCCGGTGTGGGCGTGCTGCTTGTCGCACCCACCGGAGAGCACCTCAAGTATGTGGTCCAGATGCACTTTCCCAAGGAGCAAGCAACGAACAATACTGCAGAGTATGAAGGTTTGCTTGCCGGTCTCAGGATCACGGCAGACCTTGGGATCAAAAAGCTCATTGTCAGGGGTGACTCACAGCTTGTCGTCCACCAAGTTAACAAGAATTATCAGAGTCCGTTGATGGAAGCTTACGTTGATGAAGTGAGAAAGCTAGAAGAGCACTTTGACGGCCTACAGATGGAACATGTTCCAAGAGTTCAGAATGACATTGCTGATGGCCTGTCGAAATGCGCCGCACTTAAGTTACCTGTGGAACCAGGGATCTTTGTGCTCAAGCTGACTCAACCGTCTGTAACACCGTCAACTGGACAGAGCAAGAAGAGGAAGTTGATTTCCGGTGACTATTTTCTGGCAGAGCTCCCCGAAGCAGCCGCCAAGAAGGTCCCCAAGATCGACGCCAAGTGTGCTGAGGAGCAGTCTGCTCCGGCGAGCCTTAGGGTTTGTTCCGTTGAAGCAGACGCTTCCGACAAGTTTTCCTCCGGCAAGCTTGCCGGGGAACATCAAGCTCCGGCTGAGCCGCAGGTTCTCGCCGTAGAAGCGGATGTTCCCGCAGCAGTAGTTGTGCCTTTAGTCCTTGTTGTCGAGCCGCAAGCTCCAACATGGGCACAGCAGATTGTCCGTTTCCTTCAGACAGGAGAAGTTCCCGAAGAGCAAGAAGAAGCGAAAAGAGTAGCCCGGCAGTCAAGTATGTACCAGTTTGTCGACAACACACTGTACAGAAGAAGACTCAACGGAGTGAAATTGAAGTGTATTCACCGGGAAGACGGACAAAAGCTGTTGGCAGAGATACATGGAGGCATATGTGGTCACCACATTGGCGCAAGAGCACTTGCCGACAAAGCATTCCGGCAAGGTTTCTTTTGGCCGACAGCCCTCCAGGATGCAACTGCACAAGTAACCAAGTGTGAAGCGTGCCAGTTCCGTTCCAAACAGATACACCAGCCAGCTCAAGCTCTTCATCGATCCCTTTATCCTGGCCATTTTCGGTCTGGGGGCTCGACATCCTCGGCCCTTTTCCCCAAGCTGTCGGGGGCTTTGAGTACTTGTACGTTGCAATCGACAAGTTCACAAAGTGGCCGGAAGTGGAACCAGTGAGGAAGGTGACAGCACAGTCAGCAGTCAAGTTCTTCAGGTCGATTGTTTGCCGTTTCGGGATCCCTAACAGGATCATTACCGACAACCGCAAGCAATTCACGAGTCGCACCTTCATGCAGTACGTCCAAGATCTTGGCGCCAAGGTCTGCTTCGCTTCTGTTGCTCATCCGAGAAGCAACGGTCAAGCGGAGAGGGCAAATGCCAAAGTGCTGCGTGGGCTCAAGACCAGAACTTTCGATAGGCTGCACAAGTGCGGAAAGAACTAGATTGAGGAGCTGCCGGTGGTTCTTTGGTCCGTCAGGACGACGCCAAATTGAGCCACTGGCCAGACACCTTTCGCTCTAGTCTATGGAGCAGAGGCAGTTCTCCCCACGGAACTCGTATACGGGTCACCTCGAGTGCTCGCTTATGATGAGCTTGAGCAAGAGCAGCTGCGACAAGATGACGCGCTGCTCCTTGAGGAGGACCGTCTTCAGGCTGCTGTACGAGCTGCTCGATACCAGCAAGCTTTGCGCCGCTACCATAGCCGCAAAGTAAATGCCAGAAGTCTCGAGGAAGGCGACCTTGTTCTTCGGCGCGTTTAGTCCGCCAAGAATTCCAACAAGTTGACGCCGAAGTGGGAAGGCCCTTACCAGGTGAAACGAGTCACTAGGCCTGGTGCTGTCCGCCTTGAGACTGAACATGGCATTCCAGTGACCAACTCCTGGAACATCGAGCATCTTCGTAAGTTTTACCCGTAAGGCGCGGTTGCCAGAACCTGTTCCGGCAACCACCTTTTGTACAAGTCTTGCCGATGTTGCATGTAATCCTTTGTACAAAGCCGGGCGTAGATCCCGTGCATAAGTAAAGCTCATGTGCTCTGCACATCTTGTCAATTTCATGCTTTCTATATTTCTTTGCATGCATGTATCTGACATTTTGTGCAGCACATATCCCCGGTAAGCAATAACGAGCCGTAAGGCTTCATATCGTTATTTTCTCTTCTTTCTTTTTCTCAAAAAGGAAAGGAAGGTTCCCTCGCACACAAGTTTGCC
>NC_057795.1:635496158-635509137 GCF_018294505.1 Triticum aestivum | reverse complement strand
AGGAAGTGTTCGCCTTACCGAGAAGCAAACGACAGAAAAGCTAAGTTGCCAAAGTTTGAGCAATCAGTTAAAATTTTTAAGTTATCTTCCTCGAACGACCTTGCTTTGTATGGAAAACCTGTGCGCGGAGGAACCAACTCGTAGCTAGTTGCGCCCTTACTTTGTTTCGAGTCCGCTCAACAACTTAAGTGAGCTGCGACTAGTTTCGACAAGGTTTCTTGTCGGCAGCGGCACTGCCAGCAGGCTGCTGACGTTCCGCACTCAGCGCTCGCGTCAAGGGTGCCTATGCCGACAAGTTCCCTAAAAGCGTAGGGTAAAAACATACAAAGGAAGGAATCAAGTAAAGGAAATAACATAGCAATTGATATCCAAAATAGAGTCATATTACAAGATAACTTGTCGCGACTCTAATAGATTGTTTTCATGACATGACCAGCAGCGACAAGGAAAAGAGAAAATGGGCGGCCTAATCTACGCGATCGCCCTCAACCCTCTTGATCCCACTCACCTTGTCCACAATGGGTGTGACAAGGGCCTTGAGCGCTTCCAGATCGGCGTCCGGCAGCAAGGACCTGAGGACGTTGGTGAGGTTGAGGCCTGGATTGCGAAAGGCCACCTTCACCAGCACCTTCTGGAGAGCCCCTGCGCAGATCTTGCGCGACTTGTCGGCCAGCTGCTTTGGGATCTTCTCCCGGAGTCGCTGGAGGGCCGTCGTCACGCCTTCGAAGAATAAACTAAGCTTGGCGCTGGGTTGGAGGTGCTCATCGGAGGAGTACCCGAAATCCTGCATCCCCAGCTGCGCCAGCTCCTTGTCGATGGCCGCGGCAGCACCCACAAGACCCTCGGTCCAGTGCTCCATGGTCTCCCTGAAAGTGTCCTGGGCAGCAGCAGCATTCGCCAGCAGCGCCTCGTCGGCCTTGATCTTCTCCGACAAGGCCGCTTCCCGCTCCCTGGCGCCGTCCAGCATCTGCGTCAAAGTGGCCAGCTTCAACTCAAGATTGGCGTTGGAGTCCTTGGCGGCGCTGAGCTCCTTGCTCCTCTCAGCGAGAAGACCCTGCAGCTCACCATGAGCGGCATCTTCCTTCTCGCGCTCGCGCTTGAGCGCGGCAAGCTCCTTGCCACTCGCCCTCAGATCGGCTTCCAGCTGCGCCACCTTCGTCTCCAGCTCCTTCTTGGCGGCCTCAGCAGCTGCGGCAGCATCCTTTGCCTCCTTGAGAGCCCCGCCAATTGCTAGCTCGCGCGCGGCAAGCTCCTCCTCGTGGCTGTCAAGATTGACCTTGCGCTGCGCCAACTCTCCTTCCTGCGCAAAGAGGTCTTCGGCGACAAGCCGTTGCTTCTCTTCAGCTTCAGCCTTCTCGAGGAGGAAAGCTTTCCGCTCCTCGAGAAGTTGCTCCCGCTCCTCCGCCAAGGACCGGAGAGTTTCCTGCCTAAGGCCCCGGAGCTCCTCCGCGCGCTTCTCAATGTCAACTCCCGCCTTCGTGACAAGTGCCTCGCGGGACACCAACTTGGCTTGTCGGGCGCGATAGAGTGACAGCAGCTTCCGCAGCAGCCGCTCCTCTTCAGGCTCGTCGCTGCTACTGCTTGGCGCGTCCACCAGTTTCAGCCCAGCGGAGGCAAGCACTTCTCCGTCCAGCAACTCTCCTTCGACCGGCGCCCTGGAGCTTGAAGCCCAGGGGAGGTTGATGAAGATACCGTCGCCGGCCTTCAGATAGGCGCCGGGCTGGGGCTCTTCGGAGCCTGGCGCTGCAGCAGTGGCGGAGGGGTCGGCGGTCGGCGTAGCGCCTGGCGCTCCTGCGGCCTCGGGGCCGTCAGTGCGATCACCGGATCCCTCGCCGGCTTCTGCGGCGGAAGCCTTGGCAGCCTCTTCGCCGGCAGGATCATCAGCACCGGCCTCTCCTTCGGTGGTGACGGCGTCGTCAACGCTGCTCCGCGCGTTCTCCTCGCCGGCGACCTCGGTTTCCATCGGCTCCGTGGTAGATGGATCTCGCGAACGGGAAAAGGGAGAGAAATCAAGCAATCATTCAAAAAAGAAAATCAGAAGAAGAAGAACCCAAGGGAAGTTCTCAGGCAAAAGGATTACCTGTGCTAGGGCCCGCAATCGTGGTCTCGACCACCGGGGGGTCGCTCATGCTGTCCCTTGCCGGAGAACTGCCCCTTGCCGGAGAGTTTTCCCTTGCCGGAGAACGCTCCCTTGCCGGGGAATCCTCCCTTGGCGGTGTAGTGGAAGCAGATGGCATTTCGGGAGCGGCCTCCGGGCCCTCCTGGTGAGGCTGTTCTGCTCCTACACAAGCCAAAGTCAGATATCAGCAAAAAGGGAGCACCCATGCGCGCCTGAAAGCAGGAAATAAACAATACACTTACGCTGGGGGCTGCGCTGGGGGCTGTTTGGTGGAAGGGTTGCTGGGTCCGGCAAGGTGGTCTCGGACATGTCCCCTGCCGTCACAGCGGGATCATCCTCGATGACAATCACCTGGGCCTTGGCTCTCTTCGCCGCTCTCTGGGCTAGCGTCCTGAAAAAGGAATAGGTTCAGAGTAAAAGCAAGTCAGATACAAGACAAAGCAACAAAATTGAAGAGTTACAAGAACAGCAAAGAATCTTACTCTTCTTCTTCCTCGCCGGAGCTGAGCGCGGAGAGATCGAAGTCCGGCTCACCTCCGGTGCGACGAGGCGGAGGAGTAGGTTCCCTTGCCGGCTTGGCAGGGGCAGTAGTGGTGGACCGGGAAGACCCCGCCTCAGTTGCCGCGGCGGCATGAGGCGCTCCCACGGCAACACTGCTTGCCGCGGTAGAGCGTGTCGCGCGGCACGGCGGCTGCTGACCCGTCTGCCGCTCCGCTACGTCCCGGGCCTTGCGGAGACGCCTTCTTGGTGGAGCTAGGGGCTCGACTTGCGACGAGCTGCCTGAAGGTTCGAGCCCGACAAGCTCTCCTCGCCGGGCTTGCTCGACTCCTCTTCGGGCCCGAAAAGCTCTTCCTCGCCGGCAAACTCCTCGCGCTCGGCAAGGCTTGCCGCCTCTGCTGCCTCTGCCTCCTCCATGGTGAATCCGAACTCACCCGCGGCGACGGCTGCTGCCACCTCTTCCAGCCTGGTGGCGATGCGCTGCATCTCATTATTGGTGGTGTCGCGGGTGAGGCTCTTCTGTTCATCGGGGGTGGATCAGCACTTCTACCAGGCCGTCAAAGAAATCTCGCACGACGTCGTCTGCAGGCTCTTGCCAAGTCGGGACGATTCTGTGCGAGTCGCACAGCGGCATCATTGCGCGGATGCGGTCGAGCGAAAAGTTGTTGCACAACGGAACCACACCCCTCGGCAACACGAATGGATGTTGAGGATCACGCTTGAACAGCTCCAGAAGCATCGCATCCAGCTCCAGGACGGTGAAGTTGAAGTTGAGGTCCGGGCGCAGCCTCATGATATCCGCCGAGTTCTGGAACTCCCAGGCGGGTCTCCTCCTCTCCTGCAGGGGGGCGATGCAGCGACGGAGAAAGTCTGCGCCAACGGCGCCTACGGTGAGCCCGGCAAGCCTGAGGCGAAGGATCCGCGTGACGGCAATCTTCAGCCTGTCGTCTTCCGGGGCCACGTTGCTCCAATCATTGCCGCGCACTATTGGGGCTTGGCGCAGGGCAGTAAATGGCTGCGGGTCCTCCTCGACGATCCAGCACCACTCTGCTCTCCACTCCTCCCACTTGCTGTGGAGCTCTCCCTCCAGATAAGCATCCTTCTTGCCGACTCTTGAGATCCAAGCGATCCCGCCAGCAAGAGGCTCTCCTATCTCAACCCGGGGCATAAAGAAGTGACGGAAGAGTGCTACATTTGGATGGACTCCGACAAAGTTTTTGCAAAGATGTGCGAAAACTGCCATGGTAAGAACGGTGTTGGGGGTGAAATCAAGGAGGCGGAGCCCGTAGGTGTTCATGATGTCACAGAAGAATTCAGAGAAGGGCGGGCAGAGCCCGCAGTAGAAGAACAGCGCGAATAAGGGGTACCCGTTTGGAGCCAATTCCGATGCGGCAGCCGGGAGTACCCTCGTGCGCGGATGCGCTCGCGTCTCCGTCGACCAGAAGAGGTAGTAGTACTCCCTCAGCTCCTTCGCGGCAAGCTGAGGGGGGAAGAGGGCCCGCTCCTTTCGCAGCGCCGCAAGCCGCTGCGCCTCGACCGACTTCACGCCCTTCCCCTTGTCGGCTTTCGGAGCCATGGCGGAGGTGGTGGGGGAGATCGACGGCGTTGGTGGTGCTGGTGGCAATGGGGGGCGGAGCGCTGCTCTCGAGAAGAAGGGGGGAGCGGCGGAGATTTGGGAAATGGAGTAACAACCAGCAGGATGGGCGAACTGTCCCTATTTCCCCTGCTTATAAAGAGGGAGGGGGCGGACGTTTTGCCCTTACGAATAAAGAAACCACCCACGATCTCTCCCACGATGCCGCATTCGACGCATGCCGTTGGGGAGGGCGCGGTGGATACGGAGAAAGATACGGCGTAACCCAGGCCGCGCGTGCTCGTGCCCTATTTTGGGCCTGGCCCAACAGCGCTCGGCACCGTGTGTGGCCCAGGCCCGGGGGCTCCTGTCGGTGTACTAGAGTAGGGGTACCCTAGTATCCGGAACTTGTGCATGGGCAGTTGCAGCCACCCGCGGCAAGGCTTGCCGGGTGACCGCCAAGGTCCTCCGCGGTTCCTGTGGAGCCAGTCAAGAACAAAGTATCTAGGCCAAGGAGACAAGGCCCCGGTAAGAGGAGCTTGCCGGGAAGGCTAACCAAGGCATAAGAGCAAAGTATTCAAGCCAAGGAGACAAGGCCCCGGCAAGATGAGCTTGCCGGGAAGGCCCACTAAGGCATCTCAAAGAGTTTGCCGCGATGCACCACGCATCCCGGCAAGGCCCGGGGAGCGACAAGCCTCCGGACGCGACAAGACAACGACTGCGGCAAGGCACTTGCGGCGGCACGCTTCCACCCTATACCTATGCTCCAGCGCATCCACCAACGTGTCGCCCCGGGGCCTTGCCAGGCGCGCATGGCAAGAGGCTGTGCAGCCAGCGATACGTGGTGGCAAGCGGCGCTGACAAGATTGCCATCGTGGCGAGCGGTGGCGCCCCTGACGGTCCCTTTCTGCACTGTTTTGGGCGACATAGACGGGCATTTAATGCCTTTGTCCCCTGCCGTCAGGGTTAGGTAGGAAACACTGTACAGGTAGCTGTACCAACCGCAAGTCATTTTCGATTTTTACCCTTGTCTACGTTGCCACCTGTCGGTGACCCCTTGAGCATATAAAAGGAGGCCCATGCGCAACGTAGAGGGGGGTTCGGAAAGTTCGAAGCCATAAAACACTCACGCTCGGTCTTGTTAGCAGCTAGAGTGTGCTGTAGCACTCAGCGCTCCCGAGCAAGAACTCAATACAATCAGACAAGCAGCAGTAGGAGTATTATCTCTCCGGAGAGCTCCGAAGCTGGGTAAACTGCTCGTGTGCTGTCGGTGTACTAGAGTAGGGGTACCCTAGTACCCCGAACTTGTGCACGGGCAGCTGCAGCACCCCGCGGCAAGGGCTTGCCGGGTCCCGCCAAGGTCCTCCGTGGTCCTTTTGGAGCCATTCAAGAACAAAGTACTCAAGTAAAAAAGACAAGGCCCCGGCAAGAGGAGCTTTCTGGGAAGGCCAACCGAGGCATCTCAAGGAACTTGCCGCGACGCACCACGCGTCCCGGCAAGGCCCGGCAAGCGACAAACTTCCGGGCGCGACAAGACAACGACCGCGGCAAGACGCTTGCCGCGGCAAGCGGCCACTCTGTGCCCACGCTCCAGCGCATCCACCAATGTGTCGCCCTGGGGGCCTTTCCAGGCACGCGTGGCGGAAGGCTGTGTAGCCAGCGGAAAGCGGTGGCATTCGATGCTGACAAGATCGCCATCGTGGCAGGCGGTGGCGCCCCTGACGGTCCTTTTCTACATTGTTTGGGCGACACAGACGGGCATTTAATGCCCTTGTCCCCTGCCGTCAGGGTTAGGTAGAGTACACTGTACAGGTAGCTATACCAACCGCATCTCTTTTTACATTTTTACCCTTCTCTGCATTGCCACCTGTCGGTGACCCCTTGAGCATATAAAAGGAGGCCCATGCGCAACGTAGGGGGGGTTCGGATCATTTGGAAGCCAGAAAAACATCTAGCTCTCTGGAGCAAGAACACAATACAATCAGACAAGCAGCAGTAGGAGTATTATCTCTCCGGAGAGTCCGAAGCTGGGTAAACTGCTCGTGTGCTTCGCCTCGATCTGCTCTTCGTGCGACCTCCGCCCCCCGCCGAACCGAAAGGGGCTCGGTCCGCCGGTCCCATAGGTGTTCGTGGATCAGTTTGCCCGACATCTTTGGCGCGCCAGGTAGGGGGCATCGAGATTGTGTGAATCTGACCCGCGTTCACATGAGCTAGATCTTCATTTTCTTCATCGACATGTCACCGAAGAAGAAGGCTTCGGAGGCAGCTGCTCCGTCCGCGTCGATCTTACCGCCACCGGAGCAAACAGGTGGTGGGATGGATGCTGGCGGAAGAACAGACATCAACGAGGAAGCTCACGGTGCTGCCAGGTCCAAGGACAAGGCTGCACAAACCTCGGTGTCCGGATATCCGCCGCGCCCCTCTTAGGAGGCGCAGGACCGACAGCGTCATGGTATTCGCAGTACCATACGTTTGTTGGACCAAGATCAAGCTGGTGGGTCTCGGGGCACTCAAGACCAACATGCACGTCAACGCGCCGGCACGAGTGAGACACGGTCGCCTGGACAGGATACTGCTCCTTCTAACATAGTTAGAAGTCCGAGCATGTCCCGCTCCTCGCGCCGTTCGCCACTGCCGCCCACCACTCCAGCGGAAGCTTTGGCGCGAGCTCAACTGCTCCTGGATTACCCACCAACGTCGGACAAGATCGATGAATGGAGGGCCACCATTCAGAGCCTCATCGGCTTCGCCAACAGCGACACTCAACGGCAGCCGAGCACGTCGCTGCCGCGGCAGGACTGACAGGCGCGAGCCGGTGGCGACGAAACTGATGGGGGTGCAACCACCATGCACTCTCCACCCCGAAGGTCAAGATCCCTGACTCGCCGGATCCACCTCGACAGCGACTCCACCGCATCGTCGGATCCACGAGCTTGTCGCGATCAGCGCCAAGTTCTTCACGATAGACAACAAGAAGACGCTCGAACTTGCATCGAGCGCCAAAGAGAAGCGCGACGTCAATCCGACAAGCGCGCTGGGCTATCTATTGACATGCATGCGCCAGGGGAGCCAGGCGACTTGTCGTACGCGGTAGGTGGCCCTGCGTTCACTCATGAGCTGCGGCAAGTCCAGTGGCCCAGCACGAAGAATTTCAAGCCAGATGTACCCGAGAAGTACGACGGCAAGACGCACCCGTCGGAGTTCCTCAGCATCTACACCATCGCGGTGCAGGCTGCCGGGGGGCGAGACGACAAGATCCTTGCCAACTACTTCCCGCTGGTACTCAAACCCAACGTCAGATCCTGGCTCATGCACTTGCCGGACAACTCCATATCCTCTTGGGCCGATCTATGCCATCAGTTTGTCGGCGGCTTCACGGGCGGCCACAAGCCTCATGGCCAAGAGAGTGACCTTCATCTGCTCGCCCAGAAGGAAGGAGAGCCCCTGCGCAAGTACATTCAAAGATTCAGCAACGTACAACACAACATCCCAGATATCCACCCTGCCGCGGTAATCAGCGCGTTCCATCAGAACGTGCAGAACTGCAGGATGCGGGAGGAGATGGCGATGTGCAAGATTAGAGACGTCAGTGAGCTATATGCCCTGGCCGACAAGTGTGCACGTGCTGAGGAAGGGAGGAGACTCCCCGGAGAGAATATAGGAGCAGGAGGATCTGACAGTGAGGATAATGCCCCGGCAAGGAAAAACCGGCGGCGGAATAACAGAAATAAGAAAGGCAAAGAGGTGCTAGTTGTCGAGCAGTCCGGCAACGGAGGTGGCGCCAAGAAAGCCAAAGCTGGTGGCTCCGGCAAGGAGATTGCCGCACAGGCTGTGGCGGTCGCCGACAAGCAGGACGACACCAACAAGCAGTACTGCAAGATCCACCGCACCAAGGGCCATGACCTCCAGAGCTGCAAGAAAGTCGAGCAGCTTGTCGAGCAACAAAAGGCTGAATACGAGCGGCGCGACAAGGAGAAGGCACAGGAAGGTGCTGGAGGATCCAGCAAGAAACGTCCCGGCCGAGGAGGACGCCGCGGCAAGGCCAAGCAGCGACAAGGAGATAGACCTCCCCGCGGCCGCGACAAGGATGAAGATGACGACGACGACGAAGACATGGATGATGACGAGACCGATGAGAAGGAGTTCCAGAAAGCCACAGAGGTCCTGTGCGTTGACGGCGGTGCTTCTGTGCATACTTCACACCGCCAGCTCAAACAATGGGTGCGGGAAGTCAATGCGGCAGAACCACCCGTCGAGTCACGCAGGCCTCTGAAATGGTCCAGCACGCCTATCATCTTTGATATTGAGGATCACCCAGATCGCGTAACTGCGGTCGGGTGCTTGCCGATGTTGGTTTCACCAACTATCCGCAACCTCAAGGTCACTAAGATGTTAGTTGACGGCGGGGCCGGCTTGAATCTGATCTCCTCCGCGGTGCTCCAGAAACTCCAGATCCCTGACAGCGAGCGCGAAGAGACTGGCACATTTCAAGGAATCAATCCGGGAAGGAGCAAGCCGAAGGGAAAGATCACGTTGCCGGTGACATTTGGCAGCGAGCTGAACTTCAGGACTGAGAGGGTCACTTTTGACGTTGCTGACTTCCCATTGCCTTATAATGGGATACTCGGTCGTCCAGCACTCGCCAAATTCATGGAAGCCTCTCACTATGCATACAACGTACTGAAGATCTACCGGGAAGCAGCAGCCGCAACAGATCGCAAATCACTTGCTGCTGAAGCTCCCGGTGGGAAGAACAAGACCAAGTCCGGCAAGAGTTTTGATGCCCACTCTGGCAAGCGCACCTCTTCGGAGTGCTGCGCTACCGTCGAGGATGCACCATCGAGCTCCACCGGCAAGTGTAAGAAGGCAATGGCAGCTCCACCAGAGACTAAGAAGGTGTCCGCCAAGGAGGACGGTACTGGTGGTACCTTCACCATCAGTACCACTCTCGACCCTAAATAGGAAAGCGCGCTCGTTGCTTTCCTGCCAGCGAACATCGACGTGTTGGCGTGGCAACCGTCTGACATCCCCGGTGTTCCCAGGAAAGTAATTGAGCAACACCTTGCCGTTTGTCCTCATGCGCGGCCCGTCAAGCAGAGAGTTAGGAAACAAGTGGTGGAGCGCCAAGAATTCATTGCAGAAGAAATCAAGAAATTGGAAGCAGCAGGCCTTGTCAGAGGAGTGCTCCATCCTATGTGGTTGGCCAATCCTGTAGTCGTGTGCAAGGCTAACGGAAAATGGAGGCTTTGTATCGACTTTACTGATGTCAATAAAGCTTGTCCCAAAGACCCATTTCCATTGCCACGCATTGACCAGATTGTTGACTCCACGGCCGGATGTGATTTGCTTTCATTTCTTGATGCATACTCAGGATACCATCAGATCTTCATGGCAGAAGAGGATGAGGAGAAGACCGCATTCATCACCCCGTGTGGCACGTACTGTTTCGGATGCCTTTCGGTTTAAAGAATGCTGGTTCAACATTTGCAAGGGTAGTCCATCACGCTTTTGAGCCGCAAATGCACAGAAATGTGGAAGCCTACATGGATGACATAGTGGTCAAGAGCAAGGGCAAAGCAACTCTGATCCAAGATTTAGATGAAACCTTTGCGAATTTGCGCAAGATCAACCTCAAGCTGAACCCCGAGAAGTGTGTGTTTGGAGTCCCCTCCGGCAAGCTTCTCGGGTTCTTTATGTCTCAATGGGGAATTGAAGCCAATCCCGACAAGATCAAGGCCATTGAGCAGATTGAAGCACCAAAGCGCGTCAAGGATGTATGAAGACTTGCCGGTTGCGTGGCTGCTCTCAGCAGGTTTATCTCTAGATCTGCTGAGCGCGCCCTGCCATTTTTCAAAATATTGAAAAAGGCAGGTCCAATGAAATGGACTCCGAAAGCGGAGGCTGCGCTGCAGGACTTGAAGAGATACCTGTCCTCCACTCCAACACTTGTCGCACCTAGGCCACAAGAGAAGTTGCTGCTGTATATAGCAGCAACCAATCAGGTGGTTAGTGCTGCGTTAGTGGCGGAGAGGGAGGCAGATGATGAGCCAGCAACCACGGCAGATGCATCCAGCGACAAGCAGGGGGCTTCACCGGCAAGCTCTGGTCCGGCAGGCTCTTGTCCGGCAAGCTCTGGTCCCGACAAAGATGGATCTGCGCAGACGCATAAGGAGATGCAGAAGAGAATGGTGCAGCGCCCAATTTACTTTGTTAGTTCCCTTCTGCAGGGGGCTAGGTCAAGGTACTTTGGTGTGCAGAAATTGCTTTTCGGCCTTCTCATGGCCTCGAGAAAGCTGCGCCATTACTTCCAAGCACATGAGATCACAGTTGTCACTCGTTTTCCGCTGAAGAGGATACTGCAAAATCCAGAAGCAACAGGCAGTATTGTCGAGTGGGCACTGGAACTGTCAAGCTTTGGCCTCAAGTTTGAAAGCACTTCAACTATCCAAAGCAGAGCATTGGCAGAGTTCATAGCAGAGTGGGCGCCAACACCAGATGAAGAAGTTCCAGAAACGAGCATTCCCGTCAAGGAAGCAGGCAAGGAGTGGCTAATGTACTTTGACGGTGCCTTCTCGCTACAAGGCGCCGGTGCGGGCGTGCTGCTTGTCGCACCCACCGTAGAGCACCTCAAGTATGTGGTCCAGATGCACTTTCCCAAGGAGCAAGCAACGAACAATACTGCAGAGTATGAAGGCTTGCTTGCCGGTCTCAGGATCGCGGCAGACCTTGGGATCAAGAAGCTCGTTGTCAAGGGTGACTCACAGCTTGTCGTCCACCAAGTGAACAAGAATTATCAGAGTCCGTTGATGGAAGCTTATGTTGATGAAGTAAGAAAGCTAGAAGAGCACTTTGACGGCCTACAGATGGAACATGTTCCAAGAGCTCAGAATGACATTGCTGATGGCCTGTCAAAGTGCGCTGCACTTAAGTTACCTGTGGAACCAGGGATCTTTGTGCTCAAGCTGACTCAACCATCCGTGACACCATCAACTGGACCGAGCAAGAAGAGAAAGTTGATTTCTGGTGACTATTTTTTGGCAGAGCTTCCCGAAGCCGCCACCAAGAAGGTTCCCAGGATCAACACCAAGAGTGCTGAGGGGCAGTCTGCTCCGGCAAGCCTTAGGGTTTGTTCCATTGAAGCAGACGCTCCCAACAAGTTTTGCTCCAGCAAGCTTGCCGGGGAACATCAAGCTCCGGCTGAGCCGCAGGTTCTCGCCGTAGAAGCGGATGTTACCGCAGCAGCAGATGTGCCTTTAGTCCTTGTTGTCGAGCCACAAGCTCCAGCATGGGCACAACAAATTGTCCGTTTCCTTCAGACAGGAGAACTTCCCGAAGAGCAAGAAGAAGCGGAAAAAGTAGCCCGACAGTCAAGTATGTACCAGTTTGTCGACAACATACTGTACAGAAGAAGACTCAACGGTGTGAAATTGAAGTGTATTTGCCGGGAAGAAGGACAAAAGCTGTTGGCAGAAATACATGGAGGTATATGTGGTCACCACATTGGCGCAAGAGCACTTGCCGGCAAAGCTTTCCGGCAAGGTTTCTTTTGGCCAACAGCCCTCCAGGATGCAACTGCACAAGTAACCAAGTGTGAAGCATGCCAGTTCCATTCCAAGCAGATACACCAGCCAGCTCAAGCTCTCCAGACGATCCCTTTATCCTGGCCATTTTCGGTCTGGGGGCTCGATATCCTCAGCCCCTTCCCCCGAGCTGTCGGGGGCTTTGAGTACTTGTATGTTGCAATCGACAAGTTCACAAAGTGGCCGGAAGTGGAACCAGTGAGAAAGGTGACAGCACAATCAGCAGTCAAGTTCTTCAGGTCGATTGTTTGCCATTTTAGGATCCCTAATCGGATCATCACCGACAACGGCACGCAATTCACGAGCCGCACCTTCATGCAGTACGTCCAAGATCTTGGCGCCAAGGTCTGCTTCGCTTCTGTTGCTCATCCGAGAAGCAACGGTCAAGCGGAGAGGGCAAATGCTGAAGTGCTGCGTGGGCTCAAGACCAGGACTTTCGACAGGCTGCACAGGTGCGGAAGAAACTGGATCGAGGAGCTACCAGTGGTTCTTTGGTCGATCAGGACGACGCCAAATCGAGCCACTGGCCAGATGCCTTTTGCTCTAGTCTATGGAGCAGAGGCAGTTCTCCCCACGGAACTCGTATACGGGTCACTTCGAGTGCTCGCTTATGATGAGCTTGAGCAAGAGCAGCTGCGACAAGATGACGCACTGCTCCTCGAGGAGGATTGTCTTCAGGCTGCTGTACGAGCTGCTCGATACCAGCAAGCTTTGCGCCGCTACCATAGCCGCAAAGTTAATGCCAGAAGCTTCGAGGAAGGCGACCTTGTTCTTCGGTGAGTTCAGTCTGTCAAGAATTCCAACAAGTTGATGCCGAAGTGGGAAGGCCCTTACCGGGTGAAACGAGTCACTAGGCCTGGCGCTGTCCGCCTTGAGACCGAAGATGGCATTCCGGTGAGCAACTCCTGGAACATTGAGCATCTTCGTAAGTTTTACCCGTAGGGCGCGGTTGCCGGAACCTGTTTCGGCAACCACCTTTTGTACAAGTCTTGTCGATGTTGCATGTAATCCTTTGTACAAAGCCAGGCGCAGACCCCGTGCATAAGTAAAGCTCATGTGCTCCGCACATCTTGTCAATTTCATGCTTTTTACTTTATATTTGCATGCTTTATCTGACACTTTGTGCAGCACCTACCCCCGGTAAGCAATAACGAGCTGAAAGGCCCCATATCTTTATTTTCTCTTCTTTCTTTTTCTCAAACAAAGGAA